>NW_027040474.1:240050-284936 GCF_034236695.1 Oncorhynchus nerka
CCCAGTCTGACAGTATGTCCTCTATCTCTCTCTCCTCCCGTGTCTCCTTCTACCAACCCAGTCTGTCAGTATGTCCTCTCTCTCTCTCTCTCCTCCCGTGTCTCCTTCTCCCAACCCAGTCTGTCAGTATGTCCTCTATCTCTCTCTCTCTCTCCTCCCGTGTCTCCTTCTACCAACCCAGTCTGTCAGTATGTCCTCTCTCTCTCTCTCTCTCTCTCTCCTCCCGTGTCTCCTTCTCCCAACCCAGTCTGTCAGTATGTCCTCTCCCTCTCTCTCTCTCTCTCTCCTCCCGTGTCTCCTTCTCCCAACCCAGTCTGTCAGTATGTCCTCTCTCTCTCTCTCTCCTCCCGTGTCTCCTTCTCCCAACCCAGTCTGTCAGTATGTCCTCTCTCTCTCTCTCCTCCCGTGTCTCCTTCTCCCAACCCAGTCTGTCAGTATGTCCTCTCTCTGTCTCTCTCTCTCTCTCTCTCCTCCCGTGTCTCCTTCTCCCAACCCAGTCTGTCAGTATGTCCTCTCTCTCTCTCCTCCCGTGTCTCCTTCTCCCAACCCAGTCTGACAGTATGGCCTCTCCCTCTCTCTCTCTCTCCTCCCGTGTCTCCTTCTCCCAACCCAGTCTGTCAGTATGTCCTCTCTCTGTCTCTCTCTCTCTCTCTCTCTATCTCTCTCTCTCTCCTCCTCTGTCTCCTTCTCCCAACCCAGTCTGTCAGTATGTCCTCTCTCTCTCTCTCTCTCTCTCTCTCTCTCTCTCTCTCTCTCTCCTCCCGTGTCTCCTTCTCCCAACCCAGTCTGTCAGTATGTCCTCTCTCTCTCTCCTCCCGTGTCTCCTTCTCCCAACCCAGTCTGTCAGTATGTCCCTCTCTCTCTCTCTCTCCTCCCGTGTCTCCTTCTCCCAACCCAGTCTGTCAGTATGTCCTCTATCTCTCTCTCTCTCTCTCCTCCCGTGTCTCCTTCTCCCAACCCAGTCTGTCAGTATGTCCTCTCTCTGTCTCTCTCTCTCTCTCTCTCTCTCTCTCTCTCCTCCCGTGTCTCCTTCTCCCAACCCAGTCTGTCAGTATGTCCTCTATCTCTCTCTCTCTCTCTCTCCTCCCGTGTCTCCTTCTCCCAACCCAGTCTGTCAGTATGTCCTCTCTCTCTATCTCTCTCTCTCTCCTCCCGTGTCTCCTTCTCCCAACCCAGTCTGTCATTATGTCCTCTCTCTCTCTCATCCTCCTCCCATGTCTCCTTCTCCCAACCCAGTCTGACAGTATGTCCTCTCTCTCTCTCTCTCTCTCTCTCTCCCCCCCTGTGTCTCCTTCTCCCAACCCAGTCTGTCAGTATGTCCTCTCTCTCTCTCTCTCCCTCTCTCCCTCTCCCCCTCTCCCCCTCCTTCCTTCCTTCCTCCCTCCCTCCCTCCCTCCCTCCCTCCCTCCCTCCCTCCCCCTCCTGAGATATACTGCTAGGCTATATGACTTCTAGCTCATTACTTCCTTACTTATATGTGACCCACTTTTAAGCAGACAAGATCAGTGGTTAAACCCACCTACCTACAGGAAACACTGACATTAGAAAAACTCCACAGGGAACTGCTGGCAGAGCAGCAAGTTACACATAGCGTGTGCTATAATATCACCTCTAACTTTCTACTGCTTGAGTTCACCTCTTATAGAATATTGACTTAATGTTCCAGCACCTAAATATAAACAGTACCAGCACCCAAAATGAGTACTGATGAGGTAAAATGTTAGAGCAGGAGAAGGGGGGTGTAGAAGCTGAGAGGAGAGGGGGAGAAGAGGAGAGGGGGGGAGAAGAGGAGAGGAGAGGAGGCGAGAAGATGAGAGGACAGGGGTTAGAAGAGGAGGGAGAAGGGGGAGAAGAGGAAGAGGGGGAGAGAGAGGAGAGGAGGGAGAAGAGGAGAGGAGAGGAGAGGAGGAGGAGGAGAGGAGAGGAGAGGAGAGGAGAGGGGGAGGAGAGGAGAGAGAGGAGAGGAGGAGGAGAGGAGAGAGAGGAGAGGAGAGGAGGAGAGAAGAGGAGAGGGGAGAAGGAGAAGAGGGGAGGAGAGAGAGGGAGAAGTGGAGAGGAGAGAAGGGAGAAGAGGAGAGGAGAGAAGTGAGAAGAGGAGAGGAGAGAAGTGAGAAGAGGAGAGAAGTGAGAAGAGGAGAGAAGGGAAGAGAGAGGAGAGAAGGGAGAGAAGAGGAGAGAAGTGAGAAGAGGAGAGAAGGGAGAAGAGGAGAGAAGGGAGAAGAGGAGAGGAGAGAGTGAGAAGGGAGGGGAGAGAAGGGAGAAGAGGAGGGAGAGAAGAGGAGGGCCTGCCTGCAGCATATACACGAAATCAACAAAGTATGTGGCACCTGCTCCTCAAACATCTCAATCCAAAATCATGGGCATTTGCATGGATTTACCCCCCCCCCCCATTTGCTGCTATAACAGCCTCCACTCTTCTGGGAAGGCTTTCCTCTAGATGTTGGAACATTGCTGTGAGGACTTGCTTCCATTCCAAGAGCATTAGTGAGGTCGGAAACTGATGTTGGGCGATGAGGCCTGTCAGTCAGTGTTCCAATTCATCCCAAAGGTGTTTGACGTTTTTAATGTCAGGGCTTTGTGAAGTTCTTCCACACCAATCTCAACTAACCATTCATGTATGGAACTCGTTTTGTGTACAGGGGCGTTGTCATGCTGAAACAGGAAAGGGCCTTCCCCAAACTGTTGCCACAAAGTTGGAAGCACAGATTCCGCTAGAATGTCATTCTATGCTGTAGCATTAAGATTTCCCTTAACTGGAACTAAAAGGCCCGAACCATGAAAAACAGCCCCAGACCATTATTCCTCCTCCACCAAACTTTACAGTTGTCACTATGCATTAGGGCAGGTAGCGTTTTCCTGGCATCCTCCAAACCCAGATTAGTGTGTTGGATTGCTAGAAGGTGAAGATGATTCATTACTCCAGAGAATACGTTTCCACTGCTCCAGAGTCCAGTGGCTGTGAGTTTTACACCACTCAAGCCGACGCTTGACATTGCCCATATTGATCTTAGGTTTGTATGCAGCTGCTCGGCCGTGGAAACCCATTTCAGGAAGCTCCTGACAAACAGTTTCTTGTGCTGATGTTGCTTCCAGAGGCAGTTTGGATCTCGTTAGTGAGTGTTGCAACCAAGTACAGACGATTTTTACACGTTACCCTCTTCAGCACTCGGCGGTCCTGTTCTGTGAGCTTGTGTGGCCCACTACTTCTTGGCTGAGCCGTTGTTGGTTCCAGATGGTTCCACTTCACAATAACAGCACTTACAGTCGACCAGGCAGCTCCAGCAGGGCAGGAATTTGACAAACTGACTTGTTGGAAAGGTGCAATCCTATGATGGTGCCACGTTGAATGTTACTGAAAGCTCTTCAGTAAGGCCATTCTACTGTCAATGTTTGTCTATGGAGATTGCATGGCGGTGGGCTTAAATTTAAACACCTGTCGGAAACTGGTGTAGCTGAAATGGCCCAATCTACTAATTTGAAGGGGTGTCCACATACTATTGTATATATAGTGTATACACCCAGCTGTCTGGTCCAGGAGAATATCACCTGTGATGCTGTCTGGTCCAGGAGAATAACACCTGTGATGCTGTCTGGTCCAGGAGAATATCACCTGTGATGCTGTCTGGTCCAGGAGAATATCACCTGTGATGCTGTCTGGTCCAGGAGAATATCACCTGTGATGCTGTCTGGTCCAGGAGAATACCACCTGTGATGCTGTCTGGTCCAGGAGAATAACACCTGTGATGCTGTCTGGTCCAGGAGAATACCACCTGTGATGCTGTCTGGTCCAGGAGAATATCACCTGTGATGCTGTCTGGTCCAGGAGAATATCACCTGTGATGCTGTCTGGTCCAGGAGAATATCACATGTGATGCTGTCTGGTCCAGGAGAATATCACCTGTGATGCTGTCTGGTCCAGGAGAATATCACCTGTGATGCTGTCTGGTCCAGGAGAATATCACCTGTGATGCTGTCTGGTCCAGGAGAATATCACCTGTGATGCTGTCTGGTCCAGGAGAATATCGCCTGTGATGCTGTCTGATCCAGGAGAATATCTCCTGTGATGCTGTCTGGTCCAGGAGAATATCGCCTGTGATGCTGTCTGGTCCAGGAGAATATCACCTCTCACAATATTCGGACGGCAGGGTAGATTCATAAAGTGGAGTGATGATGTTTTGTAAGGATCAGACTGTATAGGCTATATTACATGTATTTAGTGTATTTTTGGGGCAGCAGGGTAGCCTAGTGGTTAGAATGTTATGTAAGGATCAGACTGTATAGGCTATATTACATGTATTTAGTGTATTATTGGGGCAGCAGCCTAGTGGTTAGAATGTTATATCAGGGTCAGACTGTATAAAAGCCAAGTACTAAGAATGAAGAGTCAGTTCTTCCATGGAATTGTTCAGCTTTGTTACTGTTTGTAATAAAGTCTAGTTGAATTCACAGGTTCTGGTTTTGGTGAAATAGTTGATTCAATATTTTACACAACAGTCAATGTGTCTAAACTGTAAGAACTTTGAAATTAAGTTGTTTTCAAGTCGTTATTAAAAACAACCTGAAAATAAATATTTAAAACCTTCAACTAAAACCAAACGTATATTGGACGTTGGGTATAGTCTTCTTTTCAACGTCTTTTCAATGACATTTAGCTTGGTGGTTCAGCCCAATGTCAAAACACAGCTTTAATGTGTCCAAATCAATAACCAATATGCAGAAACCATTCGTGATATTGAAAACCTAAACATAAAATGTACCATCTGCACAAACATCTGCAACAATAATCATATTACTGAAACAAGCACCTTTTAAAATGCAGGAGCACCAGAAACACTGTTGTTTTGACAAGTAGCAATAAATCACTGATATCAATTAGGGGGAAATCAGGTTGTTGGTGCTGTTGAAACTAACACAACTAAAAAAACACATGGAAATGGGAGATATATTTTACCTCCCTGGTTAGAGGACAACCTGCAGAAGACAGTCAGCTACATTTTGGAGAGATGCATTTACATTTAGAGGTCGTTAAACAAAGGAACGCAACACTTATTTTTCATCACTCATCGATATCATGTTGAAATCATTTGTGTGAGAGTCTGGAGATGTTGTTGTCCTGTTAAAACTAACAGCTCAAAAACCACATGGAATCTGGGAATAATGTGCACATCACTGGTTAGAGGACAACTTGTAGAAAACATCTAGCTACATTTTGATTCAAGTGGGTCACCAATGCTGTAAGTGTAACACAGCTCTTTTTGTGTTAGTCACTTTCTGTTATATCATATAAATATCACTCTTTCAATTCAGAGCCTGGATTTCCCCCCTGAGGCTAATATCCATATTATGCAGAAATCAATTGAACAGGGAGCAAACGTTTAGTGTTCTACATTGTGACATCATTAAAATACTCCTTCTACAATGTTAAAACATTCTACACTGTGACATCATTAAAATACTCCTTCTACAATGTTAAAACATTCTACATTGTGACATCATTAAAATACTCCTACTACAATGTTTAAACATTCTACATTGTGACATCATTAAAATACTCCTTCTACAATGTTAAAACATTCTACACTGTGACATCATTAAAATACTCCTACTACAATGTTTAAACATTCTACATTGTGACATCATTAAAATACTCCTTCTACAATGTTTAAACATTCTACATTGTGACATCATTAAAATACTCCTACTATGTTTAAACATTCTACATTGTGACATCATTAAAATACTCCTACTACAATGTTTAAACATTCTACATTGTGACATCATTAAAATACTCCTACTACAATGTTTAAACATTCTACATTGTGACATCATTAAAATACTCCTACTACAATGTTTAAACATTCTACATTGTGACATCATTAAAATACTCCTACTACAATGTTTAAACATTCTACATTGTGACATCATTAAAATACTCCTACTATGTTTAAACATTCTACATTGTGACATCATTAAAATACTCATTCTACAATGTTTAAACATTCTACATTGTGACATCATTAAAATACTCCTACTACAATGTTTAAACATTCTACATTGTGACATTAATTCATTCATATCATGAAACAACTCCTTCATTAATGTATTTTCTGATGTTTGATCAGAGATCTTTTATCAGAGTATCTCTTGTCACATTGATCACAGCTATGAGATTTCTCTCCTGTGTGTGTTCTCTGGAGTATAATCAGATGACTAGATGTAGTAAAACTCTTCCCACATTGACCACAGCTATACGATTTCTCTCCTGTGTGTGTTCTCTGGTGTATAATCAGATGACTAGATGAAGTAAAACTCTTCCCACATTGATCACAGCTATAAGGTTTCTCTCCTGTGTGTGTTCTCTGGTGTGATACCAGGTTGCTTGACTGAGTAAAACTCTTCCCACTTTGATAACAGCTATAAGGTTTCTCTCCTGTGTGTGTTCTCTGGTGTACAATCTGATGGCTAGATGAAGTAAAACTCTTCCCACATTGATCACAGCTATAAGGTTTCTCTCCTGTGTGTGTTCTCTGGTGTGATACCAGGTTGCTTGACTGAGTAAAACTCTTCCCACATTGATCACAGCTATAATGTTTCTCTCCTGTGTGTGTTCTCTGGTGTGATACCAGGTTGCTTGACTGAGTAAAACTCTTCCCACATTGATCACAGCTATAAGGTTTCTCTCCTGTGTGTGTTCTCTGGTGTGATACCAGGTTGCTTGACTGAGTAAAACTCTTCCCACATTGATAACAGCTGTAAGGTTTCTCTCCTGTGTGTGTTCTCTGGTGTGATACCAGGTTGCTTGACTGAGTAAAACTCTTCCCACATTGATCACAGCTGTAAGGTTTCTCTCCTGTGTGTGTTCTCTGGTGAGATAACAGGCTGCTTGACTGAGTAAAACTCTTCCCACATTGATCACAGCTATAAGGTTTCTCTCCAGTGTGAATTCTCATGTGTACTTTTAGTTAATTTAATCTTAAGTAACTCTTCCCACAGTCAGACCAGCAGTGAGATTTCTTCCCTGTTGGTCTCCACTGGTGTTTCTTGAGGTGTTCTGATCGGGAGAGACTCTTCTCTGCCTCGTCAGCTTCATGATGTTGTTGAGGCTCCCCAGAGGATCCACGATAGTCACGTCTCTCTCCTGTGTGAACAACAAAGTCAGACAGATGGTTAAAGGCCCACAACAGCAGAAATCCACTGTAAAATGTGATGCCAACAGCGTAGCCATGATGTTGTACAACAATTGACGTCTGTAATGAATATTAAAATTATTTGACAATTGTCTTAAGACAGTCAAGTGAGCAACAATAGTCATATTTTGTCTGGTTTTCACATTAGTAGTAACATCGATGATTGTAGGCTAGAAGTTATTCAGTTATTCAGTTATTACAGTTGCTGAACCCCTAAGCAGTGTGCCAGACAACCTTTGGTCACCAATATAGGCCCCTTTCTGTGTTTGCTAAAATAGGCGCTCAAGGGCAATGCACACGCATTTTGGTTGCAGAAACTCCTCCATGCTAATGTGGAAACCGCTAGTCATACCAATACCACAGACCTACTGTAGGACCCATAACTTCCCCTAACAACAACATAGACCTACTGTAGGACCCATAACTTCACCTAACAACAACATAGACCTACTGTAGGACCCATAACGTCCCCTAACAACAACATAGACCTACTGTATGACCCATAACTTCACCTAACAATAACATAGACCTACTGTATGACCCATAACTTCACCTAACAATAACATAGACCTACTGTATGACCCATAACTTCCCCTAACAACAACATAGACCTACTGTATGACCCATAACTTCACCTAACAATAACATAGACCTACTGTATGACCCATAACTTCACCTAACAATAACATAGACCTACACCTAACAACAACATAGACCTACTGTATGACCCCCATAACGTCCCCTAACAACAACATAGACCTACTGTATGACCCATAACTTCACCTAACAATAACATAGACCTACTGTATGACCCATAACTTCACCTAACAATAACATAGACCTACTGTATGACCCATAACTTCCCCTAACAACAACATAGACCTACTGTAGGACCCATAACTTCACCTAACAATAACATAGACCTACTGTATGACCCATAACTTCCCCTAACAACAACATAGACCTACTGTAGGACCCATAACTTCCCCTAACAATAACATAGACCTACTGTATGACCCATAACTTCACCTAACAACATAGACCTACTGTAGGACCCATAACTTCCCCTAACAACAACATAGACCTACTGTAGGACCCATAACTTCACCTAACAACATAGACCTACTGTAGGACCCATAACTTCCCCTAACAACATAGACCTACTGTAGGACCCATAACGTCACCTAACAACAACATAGACCAACTGTAGGACCCATAACGTCACCAAACAACAACATAGACCTACTGTAGGACCCATAACTTCACCTAACAACAACATAGACCTAGGATTATAAATCATTTAATATTTCAGGTGAAACATGGAAACTAAAATGTGTTTGTCATGACATTTCATAACCTGATCACCAGATAATTGTGTGAATAATCCCACTAGGCTCCTCTGTAATGTGTTGTCATTCTAAATGTCCTGAATGAAGGAAAATAGCTCTGTGTTGTACAATAGCCTATCCATTAAGAAACAGTTCTCTACACAAACAGAGTAACGAGACGCTACTGTAAATCAAGCAGACAGTAACATTATAAACGTATTCATAGTGTAGTGAATTCAGGGGGAAGTCCTGGGTCTTAACCAGTTTTAACCATGTTGAGGCTCTACCGTGTTGATTTACATTGTTTCTAAACATTGGAAAAAAAAATCTTATTTGGGGTTCTGATGGGGTACAACAGCTGAACTAAGCTCATGAGGTATGTGTTATATTCTTCAAGAATCAATGGCTATAAATAATATAAATGTAGCAATTACATATTTCCCCTTTAACACCACACATCAGTTCAACAACTGCAGAGTTTGTGCCTCTGTTTTTAAGACAGTACTTACTAGTGTTAATCACGGCCCGGTTTCTCAAACCATCTTATGGCCAAGTTCACCGTTAGAACCATAGGATGCCTTAAGATGCGTTGGGGAAACCGGGCCCAGATATCCAGGTTCCTCCTCTTCGCCCTCCTCCTCCTTTTTCGATGTGACAGTCATCTCCCCCTCCTACTCTTTCACTCCATAAACTGCATCCTCCTCTCTCTCCGCTTCCTCTTCTTTCACGGTAACATCCTCCTCCTCTTTCACTCTGGACGAGTCTTCCTTTTCTTTCACTGAAACGTCTTTCTCTTCTTCTTTCACGGTAACAGTCTCACCCTCTACTTGTTTTTGTATTGTAACATCCTTCTCTTCCTCCTCCTCTTTCAGGAGAACTTCTTTCTCCGTCCAGAAGACCTCCTCTACTTTAGCAGGAGGAGAGCAGCTTAGTGAACTCATGGTTGGAGATGTTCGCTAGCTAGCATTAGCAACTAGCCTAGCTCTAAGCTAATTTAGCAAACCAGCTAGCTGACAAACCACGTAAATATATAATTAAATGGAGCAACACGTACATACGACAGAAGTGTGTTTAATACACAGCGACTAACATACACCAAAACAGTGTAAAGAGAGTGAATGTTGTAGCTATGTTTGCTATAAAGCTACCGAGGTGTCTAACTGTTGTTGTTGAAGGAGCGTCCCGTCCACTAGATTATACGTCACACTGGCAGCGTCGCCTGAACCTAAAAGACGCACATCGCCATCTGCTGACTGGAGGGGCAACGCAGTTGAGGAACCAAAAGTTTATTTTTAATTTATTTCATTAAAGTTGATTATCATATTAATTAAGTCGTTCAAAGAAAAGCATGTGTTGATTGATTCGTTTTTAATGAGTGATAATTTAAAACAAACTCAAGACCCACTACATATTTACATTGAACCATAGTTCTGACATGGATCATTTTGACCCCAGAGGCATATCTTTTATCACAGCCAAAATGTGGTTTATTCCATTTTTCATGACTTTGTCAATCAACTTGTTCTTAATACATCTAAATCCTGGTTTAGTGTTTCTGTATCAATAAGGACTTTTAACAAATTCAAATCCTTTGGAGTCATTTTGACTCCAGCCAAAAGCACCTTTGATAAATAGGACGTTTATTTCAAATCAGAATCAAATCACATTTTATTGGTCACATACACGTGTTTAGCAAATGTTATTGCAGGTGTAGCAAAATGCTTGTGTTTCTAGCTCCGACAGTGCAGTAATATCTAACAAGTAATATCTAATAATTTCACAACATATACCCAATACACACAAATCTAAGTATTTGAATGTAGGTTTCTCTGTAGACATGATCCATCCCACCAGAGGGTGGAGGGACACCTGTATCAGTGGTTTTGACCAGATAGACACCTGCAGACACACAGTATAGTGCCTCCCATGTTCTCTCCTAAGATTGGACTTTCTATACCACGTATCACCTGACTGTGTACAAAACTGCCAATGATAGAAACCTCTTCCAGTGGTATACAGAGTATTCATTAAGTATTCAGACACCTTCACTTATTCCACATTTAGTTACGTTACAGCCTCATTATAAAATGTAATTTTTTTTACCCTCATCAATCTACACACAATACCCCATAATAACAAACCAAAAACAGATTTGACATTTTTGCAAATGTATTTACTTAAGTGTTCAGACCCTTTGCTATAAGACTCCAAATTGAGCTCAGATGCATCCTGATTCCATTGATCATCCTTGAGATGTTTCTACAACTTGATTGGAGTCCACCTGTGGTAAATTCAATCAAATTAGACATGATTTGGAAAGGAACACACCTGTCTATATAAGGTCCCACAGATCACAGTGCATGTCAGAGCAAAAAGCAAGCCATGAGGTCAAAGGAATTGTCCGTAGACCTTGAGACAGGATTGTGTCGAGGCACAGATCTGTGGAAAGGTACCAAAAAATGTCTGTAGCATTGACGTTCCCCAAGAACACAATGGCAGCCATCATTCTTAAATGGAAGAAGTTTGGAACCACCAATACTCTTTCTAGAGCTGGCCACCCGGCCAAATTGAGCCATCGGTGGAGAAGGGCCTTGGTCAGGGAGGTGAACAAGAACCCGATGTTCACTCTGACAGAGATCCAGATTTCCTCTGTGGAGACGGGAGAACCTTCCAGAAGGACAACCATCTCTGCAGCACTCCACCAATCAGGCCTTAATGTAGCAGTGATTAAATTGTCAACATTTATTTCAATGGACAAATCTGTGAACTGTTCTGTGAAAGGTGTTGGCTAGAGATGACTTGCAGGAGCTTGCAGGGATTTGTAGTCTTGCATGTTGTCTACTTTGATGCTAATTAGCATTTTCAAATCTGAGAGTAGAGAGAGACAAATATATTGATAAAAGTATTTATTTATTATTATTATGGATCCCCTGGGGTTTATTAGTTCCTGCCAAGGCAGCAGCTACTCTTCCTGGGGTTTATTATGGATCCCCATTAGTTCCTGCCAAGGCAGCAGCTACTCTTCCTGGGGTTTATTATGGATCCCCATTAGTTCCTGCCAAGGCAGCAGCTACTCTTCCTGGGGTTTATTATGGATCCCCATTAGATCCTGCCAAGGAAGCAGCTACTCTTCCTGGGGTCCAGCTAAAATAAAGGCAGTTATACCATTTTAAAAACATGACAATAAATTCACAACACACTGTGTCCTCAGTCACCTTGTCCCAGAGAGGTTTACATGGTTATCAAAACATCACACCAGGGTGAGTCTAAACAAAACACAGCCCTGTGGGGAAAATGAATGGAACCATCTCCCTGTTTGACCTCTAGTTGTTATGGATATTATGACTCTACAGAGACACACAGTGGACGTGTCAAAATATGTTCCATTGATAAATCACACTTTATTTAACCTCAATGTCATCTTGTGTTTACATGGCATTGTAGATTCTAGCTGTATATAGGATGTATTCTGGATGTTTTCAGTGTGTTTTCAACCCTTTCAGACAATGGATTAATCACAATTAAAAATAGTGCACTAACATTACACAAAGTGAACTCAAGTCTGACAGCCCAAACAAACACACACATTCTCAGTCAGAAACACAAGTCAGAACACAGCCTCTCGATTCTCTCATGTGTTTTCAGGTTCTCTGACTGGGAAAATGTCTTTCCACAATGAGAGCAGTGGTATGTCTTCTCCTCCTGTGTATTTGTATGTATTCCTTCATGCTCTTTCAGGTACCTTAACCGGGTAAATCTCTCTCCACACTGGGAGCAGCGGTACATCTTCTTACCTGTGTGTGTCCTCTCATGCTTGTTCAGGTTTCCTACCTGGCCAAAACTCTTTCCACAATGGGAACATTGGAAAAGCTTTTCCCCTGTGTGTCCCCTCTCATGCGTTTGCAGGCTCCCTAACTGGGTAAACGTCATTCCACATTGGGAACAGTGGTAAGGCTTCTCTCCAGTGTGTATTCTCTTGTGTGTTCTCAGGCTCCCTAACTGGGTAAACGTCATTCCACATTGGGAACAGTGGTAAGGCTTCTCTCCAGTGTGTATTCTCTCGTGTTCTCAGGCTCCCTAACTGGGTAAACGTCATTCCACATTGGGAACAGTGGTAAGGCTTCTCTCCAGTGTGTATTCTCTTATGTGTTCTCAGGCTCCTTAACTGGGTAAACATCATTCCACATTGGGAACAGTGGTAAGGCTTCTCTCCAGTGTGTATTCTCTTATGTGTTCTCAGGCTCCCTAACTGGGTAAACGTCATTCCACATTGGGAACAGTGGTAAGGCTTCTCTCCAGTGTGTATTCTCTTATGTGTTCTCAGGCTCCCTAACTGAGTAAAACTCTTTCCACACTGGGAGCAGTGATGTCGTCCTGCTGGTTTGGACGTCTCGGGTCTGGTTTCCGTGAAGGACTCTTCCTGCTGTCAGAAGGAGAGTCTGGTCTCTCTCCTGTCAAAGACAAACAGATGATTTAATTAAACAGAGACCTGAATGAAACCTCCACATGATAAAACTTCCTATGACGTTTAATCTAGACTAGATACCTCAATCACCTGAAGTCACTTTTCACAAGTGTTATTAAAAGCCACTAGAAAATGCAGGTCTCTGTGTGGTTCTTAGTCAAAGAGGCCTATAGAATGGTCTAGAATGTCATTGTATGTTGTAGCGTTTACACCAGTCCAGCCTACGCTTGACACTCTAGCAATGATAAAGTACTTTATGATAACGCGGAAATTAAATAAACGATTTGGTATCATCTTTATTATGGAAGATTGAATAGGTGTGCTTCAAACGGTTTGCTTGGAATGATTTGTAGCCATCGTCTGGACTACCTGTGCATGAGAGTCCATTCAACTCAGTTTCCCTACATGAAAAAAACGCCATTCCGTAAAGTGTATTCGCGCACGCAAATTCAGGAAGAAACCGAAGAGCAGATGGCCTGACCGCGTTTTGCGACTGTCGGCTCACTTGACCGCAGTCAACGGTGGGCTGGAAATCGCCTCCAGTTTAGTACAGTGGAATTGCAGTATTGAATGAAGGCAAGTCCATTCCGTGAGACATTTAAGTTGTGATTTTGGGTGCAAATCCATTGTTAAAGTTTTGTTGTTGGCCAGCTTCTTGATGGTATTCACATCTTACAGTGTAGCTTTATCAATTCCTACATTAAAAAACGGCATTTAAGCTCAGAACTAGAGTAGAATGCCGTTTTAAAACCACGTATCAGTTCAACAACTATTTTCAAGACAGGACTTACTGGTGTTACTCAGATCTTCTGTCTCTTCCTCTTCTTCCCTCTCCTCCTCCTTCAATATGACAGTTATCTCTCCTTCATTCACTCCGAAAAAAGTATAATCGTTTTCTTCCTCTTCTTTCTGTGTAACAGCCTCACCCTCTACTTCTTCGTTTACTGTGACATCCTCCTCTTCATTCTCCTCTTTCACGACAACGTTCAGCCAAATACCTTCTTTCTCCTTCCAGCAGACCTCTTTTTTACCAGGAGGGCAGCAGCTTGCTGAGCTCATGGTCGGGGATGTTAGCCAGCTAACCTAGCTAGTTAGCGACTAGTCAGTGATAGGCTCATTTATCAAGCCAGGTACCGTTACCTGACTAAACGGAAATATGACATGAAATGGGGAAACTAGTTAAAAGAGAGAATTATGTTCCAAATACAGAAGTAAATATAGACCGAATCAGTCTGAACAGCTTGAACGTTTCCGCTAGGAAGCTACCGAGGTGGCTGACGAGATGTTGTTGAAGAAGCGTCCCGTCCACTACATTATACGTCACTCTGATAGCATCGCCTGAAAAACGCATATCGCCATCTGTTGACTGGAGTGGTTAACGCAGATAAATGTTTATTTTATTTCCAGACAAAAAGTGCATTTTTACATTTCTTTCATTAAATAATAATATAATAGTCAGACAACTGCAGATTTGTAATAAGTATGAATTTTAAACAAGCAGTTGACTACCAAAACGAAAGAGCTGCTGGGGTGATGACGACTAACAGCACCACACCTTTATTTTTGATAAATTCTACCAACCCAACAGATGTTTCTACTAGTGAATATTAACCAATGAGGTGGGTCTTTCCACATTCTACCAACACAACAGATGGTTCTACTACAGTGAATATTAACCAATGAGGTGGGTCTTTCCACATTCTACCAACCCAACAGATGTTTCTACTAGTGAATATTAACCAATGAGGTGGGTCTTTCCACATTCTACCAACCCAACAGATGTTTCTACTACAGTGAATATTAACCAATGAGGTGGGTCTTTCCACATTCTACCAACCCAACAGATGTTTCTACTACAGTGAATATTAACCAATGAGGTGGGTCTTTCCACATTCTACCAACCCAACAGATGTTTCTACTACAGTGAATATTAACCAATGAGGTGGGTCTTTCCACATTCTACCAACCCAACAGATGTTTCTACTACAGTGAATATTAACCAATGAGGTGGGTCTTTCCACATTCTACCAACCCAACAGATGGTTCTACTACAGTGAATATTAACCAATGAGGTGGGTCTTTCCACATTCTACCAACCCAACAGATGTTTCTACTACAGTGAATATTAACCAATGAGGTGGGTCTTTACACATTCTACCAACACAACAGATGTTTCTACTATGAACACTTTCAACCAATGAGTTAAATTCCCAAAAAACAAACAGGTTTGGTCATTATCAGGTATTGGACGTTGAAAGATGATGCACAACAGGGTTTTCCACATTCTACCAAACCAACAATAACCACCGCGTCAAAATAACTAAAGTAAGTCACCATCGAAATTCAACTACCACTGGTTCTACCTGTTCGCAACCAATGAGTATTGGATCTAACCTCATTGATCTATCAGTAAGCTATGTTTACATGTGAATATTAACCAATGAGGTGGGTCTTTCCACATTGATCTATCAGTAAGCTATGTTTACTATGGGTATTGGTTCATTGATCTAAATCAGTAAAAACCTAAACAGGTTTGTTTACATGGGTATTGGATTGAAAGATGATGCACAACAACGATCTTCCATCAAACCAAGCTAATGTTTACATGGGTAAAATAACTAAATAACCTCATTGATCAACTATCAGTAAGCTATGTTTACATGGGTATTGGATCTAACCTCATTGATCTATCAGTAAGCTATGTTTACATGGGTATTGGGATCTGACCTCATTGATCTATCAGTAAGCTATGTTTACATGGGTATTGGATCTGACCTCATTGATCTATCAGTAAGCTATGTTTACATGGGTATTGGATCTAACCTCATTGATCTGTCAGTAAGCTATGTTTACATGGGTATTGGATCTAACCTCATTGATCTGTCAGTAAGCTATGTTTAGCTATGTTTACATGGGTATTGGATCTAACCTCATTGATCTGTCAGTAAGCTATGTTTAGCTATGTTTACATGGGTATTGGATCTGACCTCATTGATCTATCAGTAAGCTATGTTTACATGGGTATTGGATCTAACCTCATTGATCTGTCAGTAAGCTATGTTTAGCTATGTTTACATTGGATCTAACCTCATTGATCTGTCAGTAAGTAAGCTATGTTTACATGGGTATTGGATCTGACCTCATTGATCTATCAGTAAGCTATGTTTACATGGGTATTGGATCTAACCTCATTGATCTGTCAGTAAGCTATGTTTACATGGGTATTGGATCTAACCTCATTGATCTGTCAGTAAGCTATGTTTACATGGGTATTGGATCTGACCTCATAGATCTATCAGTAAGCTATGTTTACATGGGTATTGGATCTAACCTCATTGATCTATCAGTAAGCTATGTTTAGCTATGTTTACATGGGTATTGGGATCTCAGATATAGTATATTCCAGCATAGAGTTTGGTGTGTCCAGAAAATCACATTGTAGTATTTTTAATGAATTTATTTGCAAATTATGGTGGAAAATACGTATTTGGTCACCTACAAACAAGCAAGATTTCTGGCTCTCACAGACCTGTAACTTCTTCTTTAAGAGGCTCCTCTGTCCTCCACTCGTTACCTATATTAATGGCACCTGTTTAACCTCTTAAGTCGACCCTCTACTTTTTTGAACATTCTGTTAAAAATCGCGCAACATTTCAGCGCCCTGCTACTCATGCCAGGAATATAGTATATGCATTTGCTTAGTCTGTGTGGATAGAAAACACTCAGACGTTTATAAAACTGGTTAAATCACTGCTGTGGCTTTACCAGAACGGCATTTACATCGAAAAGCACAGGAAAAACTGATCACTGAAAATGGGAAAATATATCCATGCGCTACTTGAACCCATTGATAAAGGTGAACCACAATTAATTGACTGAGGTTGCAGTACCTACAGCTTCCACACGGTGTCTAGAGTCTTGTCATTTCCCTTCGAGTTTTTTCTTGGTCAAACACGTGCAGGGCACCGTATCTCCTTAGGTCTAGGACAGGATTATTTTCTTTGAGTTTCTAGCCGGACATTTTTCCAGACGGACAGCTAATGATCTTTACATCGCCTCCTGATGAATTTTTATCACTTATTAACGTTTACTAATACCTAAAGTTGCATTACAAACGTATTTCGAAGTGTTTTGTGAAAGTTTATCGTCGACTTTTTGAATTTTAAAAAATGACGTTACGTTTTGAAACGATGTTTTTTTCGTTTATCACACAGTCTACATATAACGATATCTAGGCTTTATATGGACCGATTTAATCGAAATAAAGACCCAAATAGTGTTTATGGGACATCTAGGAGTGCCAACAAAGAAGATGGTGAAAGGTAATGAATGTTTTCTATTTTATTGTGCGGTTTGTGTAACGCCGAAATGCTAATTATTTTGTTTACGTCCCCTGTGGGTCTTTTGGGGTGTTACATGCTATCAGATAATAGCTTCTCATGCTTTCGCCGAAAAGCATTTTAAAAATCTGACTTGTTGCCTGGATTCACAACGAGTGTAGCTTTAATTCGATACCCTGCATGTGTATTTTAATGAACTTTTGAGTTTTAACTAATACTATTAGCATTTAGCGTAGCGCATTTGCATTTCCAGAGCTCTAGTTGGGACACAAGCGTCCCGAGTAGAAGCAACAGGTTAAACTTGTTATCAGTATAAAATACACCTGTCCACAACCTCAAACAGTCACACTCATTTACATTTACATTTAAGTCATTTAGCAGACGCTCTTATCCAGAGCGACTTACAAATTGGTGCATTCACCTTATGACATCCAGTGGAGCAGCCACTTTACAATAGTGCATCTAAATCTTTTAAGGGGGGGTGAGAAGGATTACTTTATCCTATCCTAGGTATTCCTTAAAGAGGTGGGGTTTCAGGTGTCTCCGGAAGGTGGTGATTGACTCCGCTGTCCTGGCGTCGTGAGGGAGTTTGTTCCACCATTGGGGGGCCAGAGCAGCGAACAGTTTTGACTGGGCTGAGCGGGAACTGTACTTCCTCAGTGGTAGGGAGGCGAGCAGGCCAGAGGTGGATGAACGCAGTGCCCTTGTTTGGGTGTAGGGCCTGATCAGAGCCTGGAGGTACTGAGGTGCCGTTCCCCTCACAGCTCCGTAGGCAAGCACCATGGTCTTGTAGCGGATGCGAGCTTCAACTGGAAGCCAGTGGAGAGAGCGGAGGAGCGGGGTGACGTGAGAGAACTTGGGAAGGTTGAACACCAGACGGGCTGCGGCGTTCTGGATGAGTTGTAGGGGTTTAATGGCACAGGCAGGGAGCCCAGCCAACAGCGAGTTGCAGTAATCCAGACGGGAGATGACAAGTGCCTGGATTAGGACCTGCGCCGCTTCCTGTGTGAGGCAGGGTCGTACTCTGCGGATGTTGTAGAGCATGAACCTACAGGAACGGGCCACCGCCTTGATGTTAGTTGAGAACGACAGGGTGTTGTCCAGGATCACGCCAAGGTTCTTAGTGCTCTGGGAGGAGGACACAGTGGAGTTGTCAACCGTGATGGCGAGATCATGGAACGGGCAGTCCTTCCCGGGAGGAAGAGCAGCTCCGTCTTGCCGAGGTTCAGCTTGAGGTGGTGATCCGTCATCCACACTGATATGTCTGCCAGACATGCAGAGATGCGATTCGCCACCTGGTCATCAGAAGGGGGAAAGGAGAAGATTAATTGTGTGTCGTCTGCATAGCAATGATAGGAGAGACCATGTGAGGTTATGACAGAGCCAAGTGACTTGGTGTATAGCGAGAATAGGAGAGGGCCTAGAACAGAGCTCTGGGGGACACCAGTGGTGAGAGCACGTGGTGAGGAGACGGATTCTCGCCACGCCACCTGGTAGGAGCGACCTGTCAGGTAGGACGCAATCCAAGCGTGGGCCGCGCCGAATACAGAGATGCCCAACTCGGAGAGGGTGGAGAGGAGGATCTGATGGTTCACAGTATCGAAGGCAGCCGATAGGTCTAGAAGGATGAGAGCAGAGGAGAGAGAGTTAGTTTTAGCAGTGCGGAGCGCCTCCGTGATACAGAGAAGAGCAGTCTCAGTTGAATGACTAGTCTTGAAACCTGACTGATTTGGATCAAGAAGGTCATTCTGAGAGAGATAGCGGGAGAGCTGGCCATGGACGGTCTGTAGTTGTTGACATCGGAGGGATCAAGGGTTTTGGAGAGAAAATAAAGAAGGGATACTGGTCTGTAGTTGTTGACATCGGAGGGATCGAGTGTAGGTTTTTTTGGCAGAAGGGGTGCAACTCTCGCTCTCTTGAAGACGGAAGGGACGTAGCCAGCGGTCAGGGATGAGTTGATGAGCGAGGTGAGGTAAGGGAGAAGGTCTCCGAAATGGTCTGGAGAAGAGAGGAGGGGATAGGGTCAAGCGGGTTGAGTGTGATAGTTGTTGGGCGGTGAACGTATGCTAGCTGGCTAGCTCTACAAGACGCGAGATTTCATCTGGAGAGAGAGGGGAGAAAGAGGTCAGAGCACAGGGTAGGGCAGTGTGAGCAGAACCAGATAGGAGACGGTGTCGTTTGACTTAGCAATAGGTCTAGGATGAGAGCGGATGTTTTAGCAGTGCGGACCTTCTTTTCAAAATGGTTGAAACCTGACTGATTTGGATCAAGAAGGTCATTCTGAGAGAGATCTGGCCATGGAGAGAGAAAAGTGATACTGGTCTGTAGTTGTTGACATCGGAGGGATCGAGTGGGTTTTTTCAGAAGGGGTGCAACTCTCGCTCTCTTGAAGACGGAAGGGACGTAGCCAGCGGTCAGGGATGAGTTGATGAGCGAGGTGAGGTAAGGGAGAAGGTCTCCGGAAATGGTCTGGAGAAGAGAGGAGGGGATAGGGTCAAGCAGACGCGAGATTTCATCTGGAGAGAGGGAGAAAGAGGTCAGGCACAGGGTAGGGCAGTGTGAGCAGAACTAGCGAGGGAGGGGAGGAGGGGGAGGGGGAGGAGGATTCAGGAGGGAGGAGAAGGTGGCAAAGAGCTTCCTAGGGTTAGAGGCAGATGCTTGGAATTTAGAGTGGTAGAAAGTGGCTTTAGCAGCAGCGACAGAAGAGGAAAATGTAGAGAGGAGGGAGTGAAAGGATGCCAGGTCCGCAGGGGAGGCGAGTTTTCCTCCATTTCCGCTCGGCTGCCCGGAGCCCTGTTCTGTGAGCTCGCAATGAGTCGTCGAGCCACGGAGCGGGAGGGGAGGACCGAGCCGGCCTGGAGGATAGGGGACATAGAGAGTCAAAGGATGCAGAAAGGGAGGAGAGGAGGGTTGAGGAGGCAGAATCAGGAGATAGGTTGGAGAAGGTTTGAGCAGAGGGAAGAGATGATAGGATGGAAGAGGAGAGAGTAGCGGGGAGAGAGAGCGAAGGTTGGGACGGCGCGATACCATCCGAGTAGGGGCAGTGTGGGAAGTGTTGGATGAGAGCGAGAGGGAAAAGGATACAAGGTAGTGGTCGGAGACTTGGAGGGGAGTTGCAATGAGGTTAGTGGAAGAACAGCATCTAGTAAAGATGAGGTCGAGCGTATTGCCTGCCTTGTGAGTAGGGGGAAGGTGAGAGGGAGAGGTCAAAAGAGGAGAGGAGTGGAAAGAAGGAGGCAGAGAGGAATGAGTCAAAGGTAGACGTGGGGAGGTTAAAGTCGCCCAGAACTGTGAGAGGTGAGCCGTCCTCAGGAAAGGAGCTTATCAAGGCATCAAGCTCATTGATGAACTCTCCGAGGGAAACTGGAGGGCGATAAATGATAAGGATGTTAAGCTTGAAAGGGCTGGTAAATGTGACAGCATGGAATTCAAAGGAGGCGATAGACAGATGGGTAAGGGGAGAAAGAGAGAATGACCACTTGGGAGAGATGAGGATCCCGGTGCCACCACCCCGCTGACCAGAAGTTCTCGGGGTGTGCGAGAACACGTGGGCGGACGAAGAGAGAGCAGTAGGAGTAGCAGTGTTATCTGTGGTCATCCATGTTTCCGTCAGTGCCAAGAAGTCGAGGGACTGGAGGGAGGCATAGGCTGAGATGAACTCTGCCTTGTTGGCCGCAGATCGGCAGTTCCAGAGGCTACCGGAGACCTGGAACTCCACGTGGGTCGTGCGCGCTGGGACCACCAGATTAGGGTGGCCGCGGCCACGCGGTGTGGAGCGTTTGTATGTTCTGTGCAGAGAGGAGAGAACAGGGATAGACAGACACATAGTTGACAGGCTACAGAAGAGGCTACGCTAATGCAAAGGAGATTGGAATGACAAGTGGACTACACGTCTCGAATGTTCAGAAAGTTGAGCTTACGTAGCAAGAATCTTATTGACTAAAATGATTAAAAATTATACAGTACTGCTGAAGTAGGCTAGCTGGCAGTGGCTGCGTTGTTGACTTTGTAGGCTAGCTGGCAGTGGCTGCGTTGTTGATTCGGGGGCTAGCTGGCTAGCTAGCAGTGTTGATTACGTTACGTTGCGTTAAAAGAACGACAATAGCTGGCTAGGTAACCTAGAAAATCGCTCTAGACTACACAATTATCTTTGATACAGAGACGGCTATGTAGCTAGCTATGTAGCTAGCTACGATCAAACAAATCAAACCGTTGTACTGTAATGAAATGAAATGAAAATGTGATACTACCTGTGGAGCGAGGCGGAATGCGACCGGGTTGTTGAGTTCTAATCGGTAGACATTGGCTAGCAAATAGCTGGCTAGCTAACCTCGGTAAATTAAGATAATCACTCTAAAAACTACACACTCTAAACTACACAATTATCTTGGATACGAAGACAGCAAAGACAACTATGTAGCTAGCTAACACTACACTAATCAAGTCGTTCAGTTGAGGGTAATAGTTTCTACAGTGCTGCTATTCTTATTGACTAAAATGATTAAAAATGATACAGTACTGCTGAAGTAGGCTAGCTGGCAGTGGCTGCGTTGTTGACTTTGTGGGCTAGCTGGCAGTGGCTGCGTTGTTGATTCAGGGGCTAGCTGGCTAGCTAGCAGTGTTGATTACGTTACGTTGCGTTAAAAGAACGACAATAGCTGGCTAGGTAACCTAGAAAATCGCTCTAGACTACACAATTATCTACACAATTATCTTTGATACAGAGACGGCTATGTAGCTAGCTATGTAGACGGTGGGCGTTAGCTAGCTGGCTAGCTGCTGGGCAGATACGTTAGGACGACGAAATACGATAATTACGCAATTATCTTTGATACAAAGACGGCTATGTAGCTAGCTAAGAAGAAATTGCTAAGATTAGACAAATCAAACCGTTGTACTATAATGATATGTAATGAAAAGTTATACTACCTGCAGACCGAAGTGCAGACCGAAGTGCGGATGCGACTGCTCGCTCCAACCCGGAAGTCCAGATATGCGACTGCTCGCTCCAACCCGGAAGTCCAGTTAAATGTTTACAGTCATTTATTTGAATTTGTCATTCTGCATTTTCACTGGATGTTGGCCAGGTGGGACGCGTCCCACATATCCCAGAGAGGTTTTAAATAATAACTTCATTACATGTACATTACTCCTCTTCTTTAGCAGGAGGAGAGTAGCTTAGTGAACTCATGGTCGGAGATGTTCGCTAGCTAGCATTAGCGACTAGCCTAGTTCTAAGATAATTTAGCAAACCAGCTAGCTGACAAACAACATAATTATATAATTAAATGGGCCAACACGTACATACGACAGAAGTGTGTTTAATACACAGCGACTAATATACACCAAAACAGTGTAAAGAGAGTGAATGTTGTAGCTATGTTTGCTATAAAGCTACCGAGGTGTCTAACTGCTGTTGTTGAAGGAGCGTCCCGTCCACTAGATTATACGTCACACTGGCAGCGTCGCCTGAACGTAAAAGACGCACATCGCCATCTGCTGACTGGAGGGGCAACGCAGTTGAGGAACCAAACGTTTATTTTTCATTTATTTCATTAAAGTTGATTATCATATTAATTAAGTCGTTCAAAGAAAAGCATGTGTTGATTGATTCGTTTATAATGAGTGATAATTTAAAACAAACTCAAGACCCACTACATATTTACATTGAACCATAGTTCTGACATGGATCATTTTGACCCCAGAGGCATATCTTTTATCACAGCCAAAATGTGGTTCATTCAATTCATCCAACATAACACATTCAAATCCTTTGGAGTCATTTTGACACCAGCCAAAAGCACCTTTGATAAATAGGACGTTTATTTCAAATCAGAATTACATTTTATTGGTCACATACACGTGTTTAGCAAATGTTATTGCAGGTGTAGCAAAATGCTTGTGTTTCTAGCTCCGACAGTGCAGTAATATCTAACAAGTAATATCTAATAATTTCACAAATCTAAGTATTTGAATGTAGGTTCCTCTGTAGACATGATCCATCCCACCAGAGGGTGGAGGGACACCTGTATCAGTGGTTTTGACCAGATAGACACCTGCAGACACACAGTATAGTGCCTCCCATGTTCTCTCCTAAGATTGGACTTTCTATACCACGTATCACCTGACTGTGTACAAAACTGCCAATGGTAGAAACCTCTTCCAGTGGTATACAGTGTATTCATTAAGTATTCAGACCCCTTCACTTATTCCACATTTAGTTACGTTACAGCTTCATTCTAAAATTGAATATGTTTTCCCCCTCATCAACCTACACACAATACCCCATAATAACAAACCAAAAACAGATTTGAAATTTTTGCAAATGTATTTACTTAAGTATTCAGACCCTTTGCTATGAGACTCAAAATTGAGCTCAGATGCATCCTGATTCCATTGATCATCCTTGAGATGTTTCTACAACTTGATTGGAGTCCACCTGTGGTAAATTCAATAAATTAGACATGATTTGGAAAGGCACACACCTGTCTATATAAGGTCCCACAGTTTACAGTGCATGTCAGAGCAAAAACCAAGCCATGAGGTCAAAGGAATTTTCCATAGAGCCCTGAGACAGGGTTGTGTCGAGGCACAGATCTGTGGAAAGGTACCAAAAATGTCTGTAGCATTGACGTTCCCCATGAACACAATGGCCGCCATCATTCTTAAATGGAAGAAGTTTGGAACCACCAATACTCTTTCTAGAGCTGGCCACCCGGCCAAACTGAGAAATCGGGGGAGAAGGGCCTTGGCCAGGGAGGTGAACAAGAACCCGATGTTCACTCTGACAGAGATCCAGATTTCCTCTGTGGAGACGGGAGAACCTTCCAGAAGGACAACCATCTCTGCAGCACTCCGCCAATCAGGCCTTAATGTAGCAATGATTAAATTGTCAACATTTATTCAATGGACAATTCTGTGAACTGTTCTGTGAAAGGTGTCGGCTAGAGATTAATTGCTGGAGCTTGCAGAGATTTGTAGTATTGCATGTTGTCTTCTTTGATGCTAATTAGCATTTTCAAATCTGAGAGTAGAGAGAGACAAATATATTGATAAAAGTATTTGTATTTATTATGGATCCCCATTAGTTCCTGCCAAGGCAGCAGCTACTCTTCCTGGGGTTTATTATGGATCCCCATTAGTTCCTGCCAAGGCAGCAGCTACTCTTCCTGGGGTTTATTATGGATCCCCATTAGTTCCTGCCAAGGCAGCAGCTACTCTTCCTGGGGTTTATTATGGATCCCCATTAGTTCCTGCCAAGGCAACAGCTACTCTTCCTGGGGTCCAGCTAAAATAAAGGCATTTGTACCATTTTAAAAACATGACAATAAATTGACAACACACTGTGTCCTCAGTCACCTTGTCCCAGAGAGGTTTACATGGTTATCAAAACATCACACCAGGGTGAGTCTAAACAAAACACAGCCCTGTGGGGAAAATGAATGGAACCATCTCCCTGTTTGACCTCTAGTTGTTATGGATATTATGACTCTACAGAGACACACAGTGGACGTGTCAAAATATGTTCCATTGATAAATCACACTTTATTTAACCTCAATGTCATCTTGTGTTTACATGGCATTGTAGATTCTAGATGTATATAGGATGTATTCTGGATGTTTTCAGTGTGTTTTCAACCCTTTCAGACAATGGATTAATCACAATTAAAAATAGTGCACTAACATTACACAAAGTGAACTCAAGTCTGACAGCCCAAACAAACACACACATTCTCAGTCAGAAACACAAGTCAGAACACAGCCTCTCGATTCTCTCATGTGTTTTCAGGTTCTCTGACTGGGAAAATGTCTTTCCACAATGAGAGCAGTGGTATGTCTTCTCCTCCTGTGTATTTGTATGTATTCCTTCATGCTCTTTCAGGTACCTTAACCGGGTAAATCTCTCTCCACACTGGGAGCAGCGGTACATCTTCTTACCTGTGTGTGTCCTCTCATGCTTGTTCAGGTTTCCTACCTGGCCAAAACTCTTTCCACAATCGGAACATTGGAAAAGCTTTTCCCCTGTGTGTCCCCTCTCATGTGTTTGCAGGCTCCCTAACCGGGTAAACAACATTCCACATTGGGAACAGTGGTAAGGCTTCTCTCCAGTGTGTATTCTCTTGTGTTCTCAGGCTCCCTAACTGGGTAAACGTCATTCCACATTGGGAACAGTGGTAAGGCTTCTCTCCAGTGTGTATTCTCTTATGTGTTCTCAGGCTCCCTGACTGGGTAAAACTCTTCCACATTGGGAACAGTGGTAAGGCTTCTCTCCAGTGTGTATTCTCTTATGTGTTCTCAGGCTCCTTAACTGGGTAAACTCTTTCCACATTGGGAACAGTGGTGGCTTCTCTCCAGTGTGTATTCTCTCAGATGTTCTCAGGACCCTAACTGGGTAAACCTCAGTGGTAAGGCTTCTCTCCAGTGTGTATTCATGGCTCCCTAACTGAGTAAAACTCTTTCCACACTGGGAGCAGTGATGTCGTATGATGGTTTGGACGTCTCGGGTCTGGTTTCCCTGAAGGACTCTTCCTGCTGTCAGAAGGAGAGTCTGGTCTCTCTCCTGTCAAAGACAAACAGATGATTTAATTAAACAGAGACCTGAATGAAACCTCCACATGATAAAACTTCCTATGATGTATAATCTAGACTAGATCCCTCAATCACCTGAAGTCACTTTTCACAAGTGTTATTAAAGCCACTACAAAATGCAGGTCTCTGTGTGGTTCTTAGTCAGAGAGGCCTATAGAATGGTCTAGAATGTCATTGTATGTTGTAGCGTTTACACCAGTCCAGCCTACGCTTGACACTCTAGCAATGATAAAGTACCCTATGATAACGGGAAAATTAAATAAACGATTTGGTATCATTTTTATTATGGAAGATTGAATAGGTGTGCTTCAAACGGTTTGCTTGTAATGATTTGTAGCCATCGTCTCGACTACCTGTGCATGAGAGTCCATTCAACTCAGTTTCCCTACCTGAAAAAACGCCATTCCGTAAAGTGTTTTCACGCACGCAAATTCAGGAAGAAACTGAAGAGCAGATGGCCTGACCGCGTTTTGCGACTGTCGGCTCACTTGACCGCAGTCAACGGTGGGCTGGAAATCGCCTCCAGTTTAGTACAGTGGAATTGCAGTATTGAATGAAGGCAAGTCCATTCCGTGAGACATTTAAGTTGTGATTTTGGGTGCAAATCCATTGTTAAAGTTTTGTTGTTGGCCAGCTTCTTGATGGTATTCACATCTTACAGTGTAGCTTTATCAATTCCTACATTAAAAACGGCATTTAAGCTCAGAACTAGAGTAGAATGCCGTTTTAAAACCACGTATCAGTTCAACAACTATTTTCAAGACAGGACTTACTGGTGTTACTCAGATCTTCTGTCTCCTCCTCTTCTTCTTCCCTCTCCTCCTCCTTCAATATGACAGTTATCTCTCCTTCATTCACTCCAAAAAAGTATAATCGTTTTCTTCCTCTTCTTTCTGTGTAACAGCCTCACCCTCTACTTCTTCGTTTACTGTGACATCCTCCTCTTCATTCTCCTCTTTCACGACAACGTTCAGCCAAATACCTTCTTTCTCCTTCCAGCAGACCTCTTTTTTAGCAGGAGGGCAGCAGCTTGCTGAGCTCATGGTCGGGGATGTTAGCCAGCTAACCTAGCTAGTTAGCGACTAGCCTAGTGATAGGCTCATTTATCAAGCCAGCTACCGTTACCTGACTAAACGGAAATATGACATGAAATGGGGAAACTAGTTAAAAGACAGAATTATGTTCCAAATACAGAAGTAAATATAGACCGAAGCAGTCTGAACAGCTTGAACGTTTCCGCTAGGAAGCTACTGAGGTGGCTGACGAGATGTTGTTGAAGAAGCGTCCCGTCCACTACATTATACGTCACTCTGATAGCATCGCCTGAAAAACGCATATCGCCATCTGTTGACTGGAGTGGTTAACGCAGATAAATGTTTATTTTATTTCCAGACAAAAAGTGCATTTTTACATTTCTTTCATTAAATAATAATATAAGTCAGACAACTGCAGATTTGTAATAAGTATGAATTTAAAACCTACTTATACATTCTACCATCCCAACAGATGTTTATACTACAGTGAATATTAACCAATGAGGTGGGTCTTTCCACATTCTACCAACCCAACAGATGTTTCTACTACAGTGAATATTAACCAATGAGGTGGGTCTTTCCACATTCTCCCAACCCAACAGATGGTTCTACTACAGTGAATATTAACCAATGAGGTGGGTCTTTCCACATTCTACCAACCCAACAGATGTTTCTACTACAGGGAATATTAACCAATGAGGTGGGTCTTTCCACATTCTACCAACCCAACAGATGTTTATACTATGAACACTTTCAGGTTAATTGAAGTTAAATTCCCAAAAAGCTAAAACAGGTTTGGTCATTATCAGGTATTGGAGCGTTGAAAGATGATGCACAACAACGGTTTCTTCCACAAAACCACGACTTCAATAACCACCGCGGTCAAAATAACTAAAGTAAGTCACCATCGAAAAAACTACCGCTACAATCGACCTGTTCGCAACACATGGGTATTGGATCTAACCTCATTGATCTATCAGTAAGCTATATTTACATGGGTATTGGATCTGACCTCATTGATCTGTCAGTAAGCTATGTTTACATGGGTATTGGGATCTGACCTCATTGATCTGTCAGTAAGCTATGTTTACATGGGTATTGGATCTGACCTCATTGATCTGTCAGTAAGCTATGTTTACATGGGTATTGGGATCTGACCTCATTGATCTGTCAGTAAGCTATGTTTACATGGGTATTGGATCTGACCTCATTGATCTGTCAGTAAGCTATGTTTACATGGGTATTGGATCTAACCTCACTGATCTGTCAGTAAGCTATGTTTACATGGGTATTGGATCTGACCTCATTGATCTGTCAGTAAGCTATGTTTACATGGGTATTGGATCTAACCTCATTGATCTGTCAGTAAGCTATGTTTACATGGGTATTGGGATCTGACCTCATTGATCCAGACAGTCCTCTGGGTAACCCCACTGTCTATAACACTCATCCAGACAGTCAGCTTGTTTGTGATAGTCACTGTGTACCACAAAACCTGTGTATGCGACAGTATTGGCTGATGGAGGCTATTTTCTAGGGTTGTAGATTGGAAGCTATCAGGGAATTCCTGTCCGTCAGCTTCCTGTATAGGTCTGTGCTAAAGCCACCAATCTCCCTCTTAATCATAATGTCCAGATAACTTGATTCATGCGCATCAAAGGTGAGGGTGAATTTCAGATGTCAGAAGTCACATTTAGGTGCCAGGTGTAACTGAGGCTATAGATGCTCCATATCCATTACTTTGAGTGTTTTATATAATACGACTTAATGTGTTTCTGTGTTGCAGGGGCAGTCAAGAAATGGAACAGCAAGGCCACAGAACATGATTTAAGAGGAGCTGTGGGAGACCACCTCAAGCCCCTGGTAGAGTCGGGGGTGGTGTTTATCACTCCACCACGCCTTCAGCAGGCTGGAGAAGTCAGATTGATACGGTTTTTCATACTAAGTGGGACTAAGATGTGTTGCTTTGCACATATTTCTTCATTGGTCATTGGGTTACAATATGTTCAAATCAAGCTTCATTTATACAGCACATTTCAGACATGGATGCAACACAATGGCTTCACAAAGAAAATAAACTGAAATATTTACAACAGAATAAAAAAAACGAAGAATAACTGAAAGATTAATGAGCACTGTAAAGAAATGTAATTGATTAATTGGATGCAATATCCAACCCAAAATATAAGCTTGTTTTTCTCCATCGTTTGCTGTTATGTTCCTCAGCAAGAAAACCAGAATTGTCCCTTAAATAGAAGAGGAAACTAACAAAGAGTCACTGACAACAACCACAACTAAACAGGTGGGGTTTTAGGAGGGGTTCTGAAAGACACTATGGGGGTGTCCACTGAAAGTTGTCTAGTAACAACAACTGGGACCTAAAAGACAGTTACTAAATCTACCCAAGAAGAGGCAAACAAAAGAGAAACCCACACCAAACTTAAAGACAGGAAGCAAACCAAAAAGGTGGTTAAAATAATTTATTACAATCAATACCATTCATACTATTACAAAATCATAATTCTCATTCATTCTTAATTAATTCTATTTACAAAAACATCAAACAAAAACAAACCTCAGGGGAGCATCGTCCCTCCCCGTCATACCTAACCAATACCTAACCCTTTCCCTATCTCCCCTTCCCTAATCTATCCCCTTACCAAACTCACTCTAACACTCCCAGCCCTAAACCCCCTTTCCACCTCTCCCGTGCCGCATGCTTCCCCCACTTCCTCTCCTCCCTCTTCATCCTCCCCTCAAATCACCTTCCACCCTTCTCACTATCCCTTCCACCCCCCAGTCTCTCCCTGTCTTGACTAAATTCTGCCTGGCTTCCCACAGTCCCTTTTTAAAGAGACTCATGAGAAGCCAGAGCAGAAACCTGTCCCTATCCGTTCCCTTTGCTCTCCCTACGCCTCTCTCTAGCCTAGCCCATGTCAAAAAAAAAATCACTCCTAACCACACCTAGCATCACCCGTGCCCTAGCCCAGACTAGTCCGGCAAAGGCACAGTCCCAGAATGCATGGCGCACAGTCTCCTCCCTGCCACAAGAGGATCTTGGACAGGTGGGGGATTGCACCAAACTATACCGGTACAAGATGGAAAGTACCGGCAAACGCTTGCGCCTGCACTCCCTCCCAGACCACTGACGAGATACCCGCTACGGGCGCAGGACTCCCTGCCTGCCTGACTTCCTCGTACAGGTGCCTGTGGTCTAAACCTACTTGGGCAACTTCAACCTTTCGAGCCACTTGGCCGCATGACCAAAGTGCCACGGCAGCTGTTCCGCCCGAGGACCCGTGTTAGACCACACCATTACGCTTCTCGCCTGATACGAGAAGAACACCCGCAGGATGTAACCGGACGGGTGTATCACTGGCTGAGCAAGCTCCGTTAACAAGAAAGAAACAAAAATTGAGTCCAGCTTGAGGGGGAAATGTGGTACCCCCCTACCTCCCTCCCCGATGGGACAGATCATGCGTTCCCTGGCGACCCACTCGCACCTGCCACTCCACATAAACTGAAACACAAGCCTCACTAGAGGCCTCCTCAGACAAGCCGGCAATGGGTAGATGTACGCCAAATACAAAAGAGACGGCAACACATCCACCTTTAGGACCAGGACTTTGCCCATAAAAGACAAATACCTAGCCTTCCACATTGCTAGCTTCCTCTGTACCACTGCGATACGCATGTTCCAGTTTAGCGTCACTGAGCCGGAGGTCTCAAAATGAACCCCGAGAATCCTCAGGGCCCCTTCACAGAGAGATAACCCCCAGGCACATCCGTTCTACCGCGCCATCTTCCGAAAAACTTGACGGAAGACTTTGCATGGTTCAGAACTGCTCCCGACGCTCGGGTAAAATCCCCAAAGATGGCAAGGGACCTTGTCAGGCACGAGTCCTTGCACAACAGCAAGGAAGTGTCGTCGGCGTACTGCGTCATCTTAACACGCAGCCCACCACTTCCAGGGATCAACAAGTCTTCCACCCCTGTGTCTGCCCTAATGGCAGCCCCCAGAGGCTCCATGTACAGTATGAAGAGGAGAGCCGAGAGTGGGCATCCCTGCCTGACCCCAGACGAGAGGTCAAAAACGTCACCTAAGTGACTATTTACACTAACTCGACACCCCGCTCCGACATATAAAGTACGGATCCATCCTATAAACTTCTCCCCAAATCCTAATCTACCTAACACCCTGAATAGAAAAGATCTATTCACGCGATCAAAAGCTTTCGCCTGATCTAGCGCTGCTACCATTAAAGGCAGCCCTCTATCTTCGACCCAAGCGATGGAATCCCTGATCAACTGTAGGTTCCATCTTATAGAGCGGCCCTCTACCCCTCGTGGACGACGTAGGGAAGGGCTGTGCGCAACCGGTCTGCTAAAACCTTTGCAAGAATCTTGTAATCTACGCACAGCATGGTCAATGGCCGCCAGTTGCCAAGGTCAGTTGCTTCCCCCTTCTTATAAAGAAGTGACAGCACACCAACAGCCATTGATCCCCCGGGACCCCCGTCTCAAGGATGGCCTTCAAGACTTCGAGAACCACTGGTCCAAGTATACCCCAAAACTTGAGGTAAAACTCAGCCGGCAGCCCATCCATCCCAGGCACCTTCCCTTTTCCCATCCTCCTAAGAGCGCTCTCAACCTCTTCTAGTGAGATCTGGGCCTCCATCACGTCTCTAATGTCCTCTGGCAACCGCCGGGACAAGTGTTCTAAAACACGTTTCCCTGCTCTACATCTATTTCCCTTTCCTTAAATAAACCTTGGAAATGATCAGTTGTCACCCTGACCATTTCCTCTGGTTTACTTACTATACTACCATTTTCTTCCCTAACTCCATGCATTACCTTCCTACTCTGCCTGGCCCTAACCGACTTAAAGAACATAGCGGAACAAGTCTCATTATGTTCTAGAAAGCCACTATGCGCACGCTCCAGGAAAGCTCGAGCCTTCTGCTCCTGCAGCTCCCTGAGCTGCGCCTTTAGGGCTGCGAATCTCTCCCAGTCAATCGACCCGCCGAGGTTGCCTGCCTCGTACTCGAGTTCAATTAACCTTTGGATACGATCCACCTCCCTCCTTTCCTCCCTTTTTTTCCTTCTACAATATCCTATTATAAAAGCCCTAATCCTCACCTTAACTAAATCCCACCACTCTAACACCCCCTCGCACATGGACCGGAGGCCGTCAAGCCTCCGAAAGAAACAAAAAAATGCGTCAACGAAAGCCTGCTCCTCCAGTATATCCCGATCTAACTTCCAGTACCCCCTACCGAAGAGGCAGACTGGCGACCCTACCTGCAGGAACACCCCGTCGTGATCCGTGAAGAAAACCGGCACCAGCCGCCCAGACAACTGACCCAAAGACCTGGATACAAAAATGTAGTCAAGCCTCCGCGCAACCCCCCCTGGAGTTGCGCCATGTAGGACCGACCATTGCCGGAGTAGTGTGCAGGCCACCATCAACCAGACCATGGCAAGCCATTAGCCCAGTGATGGCGCCTGCACTGCTATCACCATCTACCCCTAAATCTATATTAAAATCCCCTCCTATCACCAAGTGCCTGTTTGTAACACACAGGGGCGCCAGACAGTCCACCATCTCCCTCCTGTCTGTCGCCACCTGTGGCCCATACACCCCAATTAACCTATATCTAGCTTCTCTATACTTTACATCTATCCCCAATACTCTACCCTGCATTATAACAAAAGTGCTCTCTACCTTAAAACCTCTTAAGTCGACCCTCTACTTTTTTGAACATTCTGTTAAAAATCGCGCAACATTTCAGCGCCCTGCTACTCATGCCAGGAATATAGTATATGCATTTGCTTAGTCTGTGTGGATAGAAAACACTCAGACGTTTATAAAACTGGTTAAATCACTGCTGTGGCTTTACCAGAACGGCATTTACATCGAAAAGCACAGGAAAAACTGATCACTGAAAATGGGAAAATATATCCATGCGCTACTTGAACCCATTGATAAAGGTGAACCACAATTAATTGACTGAGGTTGCAGTACCTACAGCTTCCACACGGTGTCTAGAGTCTTGTCATTTCCCTTCGAGTTTTTTCTTGGTCAAACACATGCAGGGCACCGTATCTCCTCAGGTCTAGGACCGGATATTTTCGTTGAGTTTCTAGCCGGACATTTTTCCAGACGGACAGCTAATGATCTTTACATCGCCTCCTGATGAATTTTATCGCTTATTAACGTTTACTAATACCTAAAGTTGCATTACAAACGTATTTCGAAGTGTTTTGTGAAAGTTTATCGTCGACTTTTTGAATTTTAAAAAATGACGTTACGTTTTGAAACAATGTTTTTTTCGTTTATCACACAGTCTACATATAACGATATCTAGGCTTTATATGGACCGATTTAATCGAAATAAAGACCCAAATAGTGTTTATGGGACATCTAGGAGTGCCAACAAAGAAGATGGTGAAAGGTAATGAATGTTTTCTATTTTATTGTGCGGTTTGTGTAACGCCGAAATGCTAATTATTTTGTTTACGTCCCCTGTGGGTCTTTTGGGGTGTTGCATGCTATCAGATAATAGCTTCTCATGCTTTCGCCGAAAAGCATTTTAAAAATCTGACTTGTTGCCTGGATTCACAACGAGTGTAGCTTTAATTCGATACCCTGCATGTGTATTTTAATGAACTTTTGAGTTTTAACTAATACTATTAGCATTTAGCGTAGCGCATTTGCATTTCCAGAGCTCTAGTTGGGACGCAAGCGTCCCGAGTAGAAGCACGAGGTTAACCTCTCTATTCCCACACAGAATCCCTACTCCTGTTGAGTGCACCCCTCCTATGCCCCAAAAAGATCCCCCCTTATCCCACTCCCTCCTAAATCTACACACATCCCCACCATCCCTCAGGTGAACCTCCTGTAAAAAACAGAAATCAAACCCCACACCCTCTAAATAACAAAAAACCGCCCTCATTTTAACATTATCCCTTAACCCCCTAACAGTTAGACTAAAAAAAGAAACAGAATTATTCATTTAATTATTAACAACAAATAAAACCCCAAAAACCAAAGAAAAAACAGGAGACTCACCCGATGCTCCCCTGGTCCATCTCCACCGGCGGGGACGTCCTCTCCTCTCCTGACGCCCCCCCGTCCTCCATCCCAACCCATGACCCAGGCAGTGTGTTGGGTCCTCCCTCCCCACCCACCATCCCCCCCCTCCCTGTTTGCCTCGGGGCTGCATGTAGGGGACCCCATCTCCTCAAACAGGAGTTGGGATCCCTCTAGCAAACAGCCCACCGACCCCTCACTGGAGTCATCCACTAAAATGCAAGGGGCTGAGGCAAACAGGGAGGACAAATTACCCTCCCCTCCCCCCCGCCACTCTCTTAGCCCCCCCCTCCCCTCCACACCCCCTCCCTCTCACTTCCTGCCAAGCTCCCCCTCTTCATCCCTTTCTTCTTGGTGAAGGAGGTAGCGGGGAGACACAACGTCCCATCCCCGTTAACTCCTCCACCAAATCCCTCATTTCGACCTCGAGGAAGCCTGGCAGGCTGTCCCCCACTCCTTCCCCCATCCCCCCCAACCTCCACTCCTCCCTCCTTCTCCTTCACTGTCCCCGTACCCTCTTCCACTCCTTCTCGTACCACTGTCCCCTTCTCCCTCTTCTCTGCTCCTCCACGTTCTTCCACCTTCTTTTTAATCTCTCCTTCTTTTTCCTTCTTTCCATCTTCTCTCCTCTTTCTTTTCGCCTCTTCATTCTTCCCTTCTTCGTCCTTCTCCGTCTTTTCCCCTGTGCCATCCGTACAATCCGCGTGCGTCCTCTCTTTCCTCCCCCATCCCCCGCTCCCCCCCCCAGCTGCAGACGCGTATGACCTGTGACGAGCCGGGCAATCACGCCACAGGTGTGCTCTTGAGCCACACCCGTGGCAAGCCTTGGGCTCGTCACATTCCTTGGCCTCGTCCTCTTCCGACCCACAAAATCGACACCTCTTGGCGCTGCACGAGGCCAGGATATGGCCATAGGCCATACAACGCCTGCAAAATGGAGGCTGATGGGCATAGTATAGGGTTCCCCTGTCAGCCCCCAGGGAGAACATCGCCGGAGGATGGAGGTAGCCATCCTCACTCTTCGGGGACTCCCTGAGTAACGCCTGGAAACCTCTTCTCCCGTCCCAGAAACCCAGGGAGTCCCTGAAGTACCTCGCTGAGGAGACATTGTCCATGTATCTCCCCAGAAAGGCCCTCACTTCTTCATCCTTCACATGCGGATTGTACATGTTTACGGTGACCACCCTGAAGTTGTTCTTTGCCAGGCTGGTCACCGCATAATGGCACAGGGGTCCTTTTTTTCCCGCTTCCTTTGCCATCTTCAATACGTCATCATGTTTCTCTTCCTTGTGAAATGTCACATCAAAACCTTTTTCATTTGGGTTGCCTTGGAGGCAGAGCACTTCCTTCACCTCTATCTTGAGGCATCCCATCAATATGGTCCTTCCAAAAGTTTCCCTGCCCCAAGACACCATCTCCTTTTCAGTCCATGAAAATCTTACGGTATTTGCTATACCAGTCCCCGGAACCCACCTGGTTTGCTTGTTTGGATTCATTTTTGTCTTCTTCAAAATAAGGCTCTCTTCAGTACGAAAACCTCAACCTGAAATTAAAACATCCTCAATAGGACGAAGGTGGAGGAACTAAAGGTGTTGACTCTCCACATCTATCAAGACGACTGGCATTCTGGGCCAGACACTCTTAAATAGCACCTGGACCAGCTCAGGTGAAACACCTTCACACTAACGAGATGGACAAGCCAGCACAGGTGTAACACAAACTTACTAAAATACTCCTACTACAATGTTAAAACATTCTACATTGTGGCATCATTAAAATACTCCTTCTACAATGTTAAAACATTCTACATTGTGGCATCATTAAAATACTCCTACTACAATGTTAAAACATTCTACATTGTGGCATCATTAAAATACTCCTTCTACAATGTTAAAACAGTCTACATTGTGGCATCATTAAAATACTCCTTCTACAATGTTAAAACATTCTACATTGTGGCATCATTAAAATACTCCTACTACAATGTTAAAACATTCTACATTGTGACATCATTAAAATACTCCTTCTACAATGTTAAAACATTCTACATTGTGACATCATTAAAATACTCCTTCTACAATGTTTAAACATTCTACATTGTGACATCATTTCATTGATATCATGAAACAACTCCTTCATGTATGTATTTTCTGATGTAGAGTTTTGTTCCATCTAGCCATTTGACTTTACACCAGAGAACACACACAGGAGAGAAATCTTGTAGCTGTCCATATTGATACAGATACACTAAACCATGATTTAGATGTATTAAGAACAAATTGATTGACAAAGTCATGAAAAATGGAATAAACCACATTTAGGCTGTGATAAAAGATATGCCTCTGGGGTCATAATGATCCATGTCAGAACTATGGTTCAATGTAAATATGTAGTGGGTCTAGAGTTTGTTTTAAATTATCACTCATTATAAATGAATCAATCAACACATACTTCTCTTTGAACGACTTAATACAATATTACACTTTTATGAAATAAATGAAAATACACTTTTGGTTCCTCAACTGTGATGCCCCTCCAGTCAGCAGATGACGATGTGTCTTTTTATGTTTTATTTAATATATAAAAAATTTATTCAAAATACAGACCAACAATTGACATTATTTCATCATACAAAACAGAACTAGTATCAACTAGAAAATACTAAAACACACAAAATATCAATGAAGTAATAAAAAAATTACTATTTTAGTGAAATTGTTATCATTCTGAAAAAATCTATAATGATTCAGGAAAATGTTTTTTCTTGTTGTTATTCACTAGGGTTAATGTTTTAATAAAATATTTAAATTCAGTCAGAAAAATTTGTAATTTTGGTATAGAATTTTGGAATTTTTGTTTGTGTACAAAGTATTTGGCAACAAGAATAAAAAGAATCACAATCACTTCAGTGGTTTTGTTGTCATTGCAATAGTAACATATTATATCCTTCATGTTAAACATGGGCAGTGTTCATAATGGTAAATAAGTATCTTACAAGGTTTCCCCAAAATTCTGACACAAATTTACATCAAACAACAAGTGGGACAGATTCTCACCTTTTTCACAGAAAACACAGATATCATCAACAGCCACATGTGGACGTCATAGAATTCCATGGATATATCTGATGTAACATGTTAAAGTGCTCTTCCTTAACCTGGTTTGTTATACAGTATTTGTAAAGACTTAACCAGGCATGTTTCCAGACAAGGTCAGGAATAAGAAGCAGGTTCCACAAACACTTTCCTCTCGGTGGAAGTTGGTTTTCTGAACGGAGAATTTGTCTTATATATTTATTACAACAAGATTTCTCAAGTAAACCCACACCTTCCAATCTGAGTTCTGGATCAACTTTGTGATCATTACCAAAGATAAGATGGGTTTTCATTAGTGTAGTTAGACCCCTGGGAACGGCTCTGAGTTCTGGATCAACTTTGTGATCATTACCAAAGACAAGATGAGTTTTCATTAGTGTAGTTAGACCCCTGGGAACGGCTCTGAGTTCTGGATCAACTTTGTGATCATTACCAAAGATAAGATGGGTTTTCATTAGTGTAGTTAGACCCCTGGGAACGGCTCTGAGTTCTGGATCAACTTTGTGATCATTACCAAAGATAAGATGGGTTTTCATTAGTGTAGTTAGACCCCTGGAAAACGGCTCTGAGTTCTGGATCAACTTTGTGATCATTACCAAAGATAAGATGGGTTTTCATTAGTGTAGTTAGACCCCTGGAAAACGGCTCTGAGTTCTGGATCAACTTTGTGATCATTACCAAAGATAAGATGGGTTTTCATTAGTGTAGTTAGACCCCTGGGAACGGCTCTGAGTTCTGGATCAACTTTGTGATCATTACCAAAGATAAGATGGGTTTTCATTAGTGTAGTTAGACCCCTGGGAACGGCTCTGAGTTCTGGATCAACTTTGTGATCATTACCAAAGATAAGATGGGTTTTCATTAGTGTAGTTAGACCCCTGGGAACGGCCCTGAGTTCTGGATCAACTTTATGATCATTACCAAAGAGAAGATGAGTTTTCATTAGTGTAGTTAGACCCCTGGGAACGGCTCTGAGTTCTGGATCAACTTTGTGATCATTACCAAAGATAAGATGAGTTTTCATTAGTGTAGTTAGACCCCTGGGAACGGCTCTGAGTTCTGGATCAACTTTGTGATCATTACCAAAGACAAGATGAGTTTTCATTAGTGTAGTTAGACCCCTGGGAACGGCTCTGAGTTCTGGATCAACTTTGTGATCATTACCAAAGAGAAGATGAGTTTTCATTAGTGTAGTTAGACCCCTGGGAACGGCCCTGAGTTCTGGATCAACTTTGTGATCATTACCAAAGATAAGATGGGTTTTCATTAGTGTAGTTAGACCCCTGGGAACGGCTCTGAGTTCTGGATCAACTTTGTGATCATTACCAAAGATAAGATGGGTTTTCATTAGTGTAGTTAGACCCCTGGGAACGGCCCTGAGTTCTGGATCAACTTTGTGATCATTACCAAAGATAAGATGAGTTTTCATTAGTGTAGTTAGACCCCTGGGAACGGCTCTGAGTTCTGGATCAACTTTGTGATCATTACCAAAGATAAGATGAGTTTTCATTAGTGTAGTTAGACCCCTGGGAACGGCTCTGAGTTCTGGATCAACTTTGTGATCATTACCAAAGATAAGATGGGTTTTCATTAGTGTAGTTAGACCCCTGGGAACGGCTCTGAGTTCTGGATCAACTTTGTGATCATTACCAAAGATAAGATGGGTTTTCATTGGTGTAGTTAGACCCCTGGGAACGGCTCTGAGTTCTGGATCAACTTTGTGATCATTACCAAAGATAAGATGGGTTTTCATTAGTGTAGTTAGACCCCTGGGAACGGCTTTGATCACAGAAATAAACTCTCTGAAAGGTATTGGAAACCCTTTCAATGTTATAAATTGTTCATATGTGAGAATATTACCTCTGTTGTCAAAAACATCAAGAACAAAGTCGTTATTCCTCTCATGCCAGCTGGGGTAGAACAAGGACTTATTCCTTACAGTTATGTCTGAATTATTCCACAAAAGAGCTTTATGTGGGGAAAACATGTGCAGGAAACATATTTTCCAGGCCATTGAAGCTGGTTGATGAAACCTAGCCAATTTAACGGGTAATCTTTCAGGAATATAATTACATTTCAGTAAAAATTGAAGACCACTCAACTTATGAAACACATGATTTGGAATGAAATACCATATTGAATCAGTATTGATCAAACATCTTTTCAACCAGTTGATCTTGAAAGTGTTATTTATGTCACAAAGTCCACCACTTCCAGACCTCCTTCATCTCTTTTATTAGAGGACTGACTCTTTTAGTTTGTGAGATGTATTTTTCCAGATGAAGTCAAGAAAGGTCTTGTTGATCTCTTTACAAGTAGCAGGATTTACACATAAAGATAATGAGGGGTCCACAAAACCAGCCAGTCCCTCTGCCTTGGACAGAAGTCCTCTCCCAAGTATAGAAACATCTCTTTGGAGACAATTATTACAGATATTTTTGGTTTTCTTAATTTTAGGAGAGAAATTCATATGTTGTCTGACTAAGTGGTTTTTTGACAGATGTATTCCTAAATATTTAACACAGACCTTTACAGGAATATTTTATATTTCTTTATCATCAGAGTCAAATAAACATAAGATTTCTGTACTATATAAACACTGCAAATCCAACAATAGTGTCTGTACTATATAACCACTGCTAATCCAACAATAGTGCTAGGTGTCTGTACTATATAAACACTGCTAATCCAACAATAGTGCTGGGTGTCTGTACTATATAAACACTGCAAATCCAACAATAGTGTCTGTACTATATAACCACTGCTAATCCAACAATAGTGCTAGGTGTCTGTACTATATAAACACTACTAATCCAACAATAGTGCTAGGTGTCTGTACTATATAACCACTGCTAATCCAACAATAGTGCTGGGTGTCTGTACTATATAACCACTGCTAATCCAACAATAGTGCTGGGTGTCTGTACTATATAAACACTGCTAATCCAACAATAGTGCTAGGTGTCTGTACTATATAAACACTGCTAATCCAACAATAGTGCTAGGTGTCTGTACTATGTAAACACTGCTAATACAACAATAGTGCTAGGTGTCTGTACTATATAAACACTGCTAGTACAACAATAGTGCTAGGTGTCTGTACTATATAAACACTGCTAATCCAACAATAGTGCTAGGTGTCTGTACTATAGAAACACTGCTAATACAACTATAGTGCTAGGTGTCTGTACTATATAAACACTGCTAATCCAACAATAGTGCTAGGTGTCTACTATATAAACACTGCTAATCCAACAATAGTGTTAGGTGTCTGTACTATATGAACACTGCTAATCCAACAATAGTGCTAGGTGTCTGTACTATATAAACACTGCTAATCCAACAATAGTGCTAGGTGTCTACTATATAAACACTACTAATCCAACAATAGTGCTAGGTGTCTACTATATAAACACTGCTAATCCAACAATAGTGTTAGGTGTCTGTACTATATGAACACTGCTAATCCAACAATAGTGTTAGGTGTCTGTACTATATGAACACTGCTAATCCAACAATAGTGCTAGGTGTCTGTACTATATAAACACTGCTAATCCAACAATAGTGCTAGGTGTCTATACTATATAAACAGATAAATTCTGAAACCTGTTTCTTTGTCAGTTTCTCTGTTTCAATAATAGTAATACTATTATCCTACTGAACAGTACAGCTTGGGTTGGTCTACTATTATCCTACTGAACAGTACAGCTTGGGTTGGTCTACTATTATCCTACTGAACAGTACAGCTTGGGTTGGTCTACTATTATCCTACTGAACAGTACAGCTTGGGTTGGTCTACTATTATCCTACTGAAGAGTACAGCTTGGGTTGGTCTACTATTATCCTACTGAACAGTACAGCTTGGGTTGGCCTGTAACAAGTAATTAAAGAGTAAAAAGTAATTAAAGAGCAACAGTAAAATAACAATAGCAGGACTATATACAGGTCAGTACCTGGCTCTCCAGAGAAGACAGGCTATGTGCACACAGCCCACAAAATGAGGTGGAAACTGAGATGCACTTCCTATCCTCCTGCCAAATGTATGACCAGTTAATTCATACTGTACAGACCATACAAACGCTCCACACCGCGTGGCCGCGGCCACCCTAATCTGGTGGTCCCAGCGCGCACGACCCACGTGGAGTTCCAGGTCTCCGGTAGCCTCTGGAACTGCCGATCTGCGGCCAACAAGGCAGAGTTCATCTCCGCCTATGTCTCCCTCCAGTCCCTCGACTTCTTGGCACTGACGGAAACATGGATCACCACAGACAACACTGCTACTCCTACTGCTCTCTCTTCGTCTGCCCACGTGTTCTCGCACACCCCGAGAGTTTCTGGTCAGCGGGGTGGTGGCACCGGGATCCTCATCTCTCCCAAGTGGTCATTCTCTCTTTCTCCCCTTACCCATCTGTCTATCGCCTCCTTTGAATTCCATGCTGTCACAGTTACCAGCCCTTTCAAGCTTAACATCCTTATCATTTATCGCCCTCCAGGTTCCCTGGAGAGTTCATCAATGAGCTTGATGCCTTGATAAGCTCCTTTCCTGAGGACGGCTCACCTCTCACAGTTCTGGGCGACTTTAACCTCCCCACGCCTACCTTTGACTCATTCCTCTCTGCCTCCTTCTTTCCACTCCTCTCCTCTTTTGACCTCACCCTCTCACCTTCCCCCCTACTCACAAGGCAGGAAATACGCTCGACCTCATCTTTACTAGATGCTGTTCTTCCACTAACCTCGTTGCAACTCCTCCAAGTCTCCGACCACTACCTTGTATCCTTTTCCCTCTCGCTCTCATCCAACACTTCCCACACTGCCCCTACTGGATGGTATCGCGCCGTCCCAACCTTCGCTCTCTCTCCCCGCTACTCTCTCCTCTTCCATCCTATCATCTCTTCCTCTGCTCAAACCTTCTCCAACCTATCTCCTGATTCTGCCTCCTCAACCCTCCTCTCCTCCCTTTCTGCATCCTTTGACTCTCTATGTCCCCTATCCTCCAGGCCGGCTCGGTCCTCCCCTCCCGCTCCGTGGCTCGACGACTCATTGCGAGCTCACAGAACAGGGCTCCGGGCAGCCGAGCGGAAATGGAGGAAAACTACGCCTCCCTGCGGACCTGACATCCTTTCACTCCCTCCTCTCTACATTTTCCTCTTCTCTCTCTGCTGCTAAAGCCACTTTCTACCACTCTAAATTCCAAGCATCTGCCTCTAACCCTAGGAAGCTCTTTGCAACCTTCTCCTCCCTCCTGAATCCTCCTCCCCCCCTCCTCCCTCTCTGCAGATGACTTCGTCAACCATTTTGAAAAGAAGGTCGACGACATCCGATCCTCGTTTGCTAAGTCAAACGACACCGCTGGATCTGCTCACACTGCCCTACCCTGTGCTCTGACCTCTTTCTCCCCTCTCTCTCCAGATGAAATCTCGCGTCTTGTGACGGCCGGCCGCCCCTACAACCTGCCCGCTTGACCCTATCCCCTCCTCTCTTCTCCAGACCATTTCCGGAGACCTCCTCCCTTACCTCACCTCGCTCATCAACTCATCCCTGACCGCTGGCTACGTCCCTTCCGTCTTCAAGAGAGCGAGAGTTGCACCCCTTCTGAAAAAACCTACACTCGATCCCTCCGATGTCAACAACTACAGACCAGTATCCCTTCTTTCTTTTCTCTCCAAAACTCTTGAACGTGCCGTCCTTGGCCAGCTCTCCCGCTATCTCTCTCAGAATGACCTTCTTGATCCAAATCAGTCAGGTTTCAAGACTAGTCATTCAACTGAGACTGCTCTTCTCTGTATCACGGAGGCGCTCCGCACTGCTAAAGCTAACTCTCTCTCCTCTGCTCTCATCCTTCTAGACCTATCGGCTGCCTTCGATACTGTGAACCATCAGATCCTCCTCTCCACCCTCTCCGAGTTGGGCATCTCCGGCGCCCCACGCTTGGATTGCGTCCTACCTGACAGGTCGCTCCTACCAGGTGGCGTGGCGAGAATCCGTCTCCACACCACGTGCTCTCACCACTGGTGTCCCCCAGGGCTCTGTTCTAGGCCCTCTCCTATTCTCGCTATACACCAAGTCACTTGGCTCTGTCATAACCTCACATGGTCTCTCCTATCATTGCTATGCAGACGACACACAATTAATCTTCTCCTTTCCCCCTTCTGATGACCAGGTGGCGAATCGCATCTCTGCATGTCTGGCAGACATATCCGTGTGGATGACGGATCACCACCTCAAGCTGAACCTCGGCAAGACGGAGCTGCTCTTCCTCCCGGGGAAGGACTGCCCGTTCCATGATCTCGCCATCACGGTTGACAACTCCATTGTGTCCTCCTCCCAGAGCGCTAAGAACCTTGGCGTGATCCTGGACAACACCCTGTCGTTCTCAACTAACATCAAGGCGGTGGCCCGTTCCTGTAGGTTCATGCTCTACAACATCCGCAGAGTACGACCCTGCCTCACACAGGAAGCGGCGCAGGTCCTAATCCAGGCACTTGTCATCTCCCGTCTGGATTACTGCAACTCGCTGTTGGCTGGGCTCCCTGCCTGTGCCATTAAACCCCTACAACTCATCCAGAACGCCGCAGCCCGTCTGGTGTTCAACCTTCCCAAGTTCTCTCACGTCACCCCGCTCCTCCGCTCCCTCCACTGGCTTCCAGTTGAAGCTCGCATCCGCTACAAGACCATGGTGCTTGCCTACGGAGCTGTGAGGGGAGGGGCACCTCAGTACCTCCAGGCTCTGATCAGGCCCTACACCCAAACAAGGGCACTGCGTTCATCCACCTCTGGCCTGCTCGCCTCCCTACCACTGAGGAAGTACAGTTCCCGCTCAGCCCAGTCAAAACTGTTCGCTGCTCTGGCCCCCCAATGGTGGAACAAACTCCCTCACGACGCCAGGACAGCGGAGTCAATCACCACCTTCCGGAGACACCTGAAACCCCACCTCTTTAAGGAATACCTAGGATAGGATAAAGTAATCCTCTCACCCCCTCCCCTGAAAAGATTTAGATGCACTACTGTTCCACTGGAGGTCATAAGGTGAATGCACCAATTTGTAAGTCGCTCTGGATAAGAGCGTCTGCTAAATGACTTAAATGTAAAATGTATGTTGTAGTCTGTCTAAGAGGGGAATCACACAGACTGATCTCAGTTTATTCATACTGTATGTTGTAGTCTGTCCAAGAGGGGAATCACACAGACTGATCTCAGTTAATTCATACTGTATGTTGTAGTCTGTCCAAGAGGGGAATCACACAGACTGATCTCAGTTAATTCATACTGTATGTTGTAGTCTGTCCAAGAGGGGAATCACACAGACTGATCTCAGTTAATTCATACTGTATGTTGTAGTCTGTCCAAGAGGGAATCACACAGACTGATCTCAGTTAATTCATACTGTATGTTGTAGTCTGTCCAAGAGGGGAATCACACAGACTGATCTCAGTTAATTCATACTGTATGTTGTAGTCTGTCCAAGAGGGGAATCACACAGACTGATCTCAGTTAATTCATACTGTATGTTGTAGTCTGTCTAATAATTAAATCACACAAGACTGACAGCCTGTAATTTTATTAAAAGCATTCAGTTGATTACATGGCAGTTTAGAGAGCAACATCAAAACAACAATCTACATTATAATCAATAATCAATATCATAACATTTATAACCAATAACATTATCTCTATACTACTAACAGCATAACACTAATCTACATCATAATCAATATCGTAACGTTTATAATCAATAACATCATTATCTCTTATCTT
>NW_027040474.1:285436-415436 GCF_034236695.1 Oncorhynchus nerka
CAACGATTTTCCATCTTGTTACCAACCTTATTATTAGGGAAGCACCGATAGTACATTTATGGCCGATACCGATATCCAATATTTTCCTTTCCAAAAAGAAACCATACCGATAACCGATATAAAACATTTTGCGACCTTTTAAGCATTCTAGTACAGTTAAATAGTGAATGTCTGGGGGCATTTCTGTTAGTTTTTGCTGTTCTCCAAATACTACTTTCGAGTTTATAGTAAATTAGCTTCAACTGGTGGAGGGATTCTACACACCCCTACTTCCTAATACTGATGCAGGTACCTTTTACACAGCTAGGCAACTATACTGATGCAGGTACCTTTTACACAGCTAGGCAACTATACTGATGCAGGTACCTTTTACACAGCTAGGCAACTATACTGATGCAGGTACCTTTTACACAGCTAGGCAACTATACTGATGCAGGTACCTTTTACACAGCTAGGCAACTATACTGATGCAGGTACCTTTTACACAGCTAGGCAGCTATACTGATGCAGGTACCTTTTACACAGCTAGGCAACTATACTGATGCAGGTACCTTTTACACAGCTAGGCAACTATACTGATGCAGGTACCTTTTACACAGCTAGGCAACTATACTGATGCAGGTACCTTTTACACAGCTAGGCAACTATACTGATGCAGGTACCTTTTACACAGCTAGGCAACTATACTGATGCAGGTACCTTTTACACAGCTAGGCAACTATACTGACGCAGGTACCTTTTACACAGCTAGGCAACTATACTGATGCAGGTACCTTTACACAGCTAAACAACACAGGTCCTTTTACACAGCTAGGCAACTATACTGATGCAGGTACCTTTTACACAGCAACTATACTGATGCAGGTACCTTTTACACAGCTAGGCAACTATACTGATGCAGGTACCTTTTACACAGCTAGGCAACTATACTGATGCAGGTACCTTTTACCCAGCTAGGCAACTATACTGATGCAGGTACCTTTTGCAGGTGGTCGCATGCGGTTGGACACATGGAGGAGAGAATCATTTTCTCAGTTTCCTCAAAACCGTGTCTTTTTGAAACAACTGCTGACAGCTACAGGGACATAAACACAAACATGCTGCCTGGAGACAAGTGTCCATGATAGTAGGATCGCCAGGTCAGTTTAGTCGTGAGCTTGTGCTAAATGTGGCTAGTTAGCTAGCTTGCTAACCTAGCCAATGAGGTGTGTGTGAAAGAAATAGTCAAATAAGTTATGCTAGTTACTACCCCTGATAACTTTCCCAAATAATAATGTTTGAAAGAGTGTGAGTGTGTATGCTAGATAAATAGTAATGGAAATGGTAGATACTCCGTAATACATTTTTCACTGAGACATCATGGCGTGTCCATCAATTTAAATCCCAACTTGTAAGGAAAGAATAAATATGAAAAAAATCCACAAAACTATGAGGTCTAAAGGTCTGTCTTTCCAAGACATTCTGTTCATCTGCAAGCAGATCTGATGATTATAGATGGAGGGAGAACCTGTTATTTACAATGGAAGAATATAACTTCCTGTAGCCTATATAATGTAACAATGACAATCATCCCTTCATATATACTGTAGTTGAAGGTTATTTTAGTGTCATAAAAAGTGTTCATTAAAACAGATCAGGATGTTTGGTGGAAGGATTCAGTGTAGATGTTCTGCTGTGTATCGAGGGGTTTATATGAAAGTGGTAGATTTGTAATTCTTTACCAGAGAAAGTTCTGAATTACTTTTCTTTGGGTGACCTCAGTCTTTGACAATTCAGCTACTTTGTTAACAGTCCTACTGTAATGTTCTGGGTGTAGCTGGTGCAGAGGAGTCAGGACAGTAGAGATGAGTAACACATGTAACGTTACTCAAATATTCCAATAACGTGTCGTAAATACCGAGCCCACAGTAACAGACCAAACATACATAAAACAATCCCGCACAAAAACCATGGGGAAAACAGAGGGTTAAATAATGAACATGTCATTTGGAATTGGAACCAGGCGTGTAAAACAAAGACAAAACAAATGGAAAATGAAAAGTGGATCAGCGATGGCTAGAAGGCCGGTGACGATGGCTAGAAGGCCGGTGGCGATGGCTAGAAGGCCGGTGGCGATGGCTAGAAGGCCGGTGGCGATGGCTAGAAGGCCGGTGACGATGGCTAGAAGGCTGGTGGCGATGGCTAGAAGGCGGTGGCGAAGGGAAGAAGGCCGGTGGCGATGGCTAGAAGGCCGGTGACGTCGCTGCCCGAACAAGGAGCGGGACCGACTTCTGTGGAAGTTGTAACAGTACCCCCCCTTGACACGCAGGGCGATCCGGATGGAGATGGTGGAACTCCCGCAGCAACGAAGGGTCCAAAACGTCCTCCACCGGCACCCAGCATCTCTGCTCCGGACCGTACCCCTCCCACTCCACGAGGTACTGAAGGACTTTCGCCCGTCGCCTCGAGTGCAGTATGGCCCGAAAAGCATACACCGGGGCCCAGCCACCACCGGCCTGAGGAGAGACACATGGAACGAGGGGTTAATACGGTAATCGGGGGGAAGATGTAACCTGTAGCAAACCTCTTTCACTCTCCTCAGGACTTTGAATGGCCCCACAATCCGCGGGCCCAGCTTCTGTCAGGGCAGGCGGAGGGGCAGGTTTCGGGTCGAGAGCCAGACCGGTGAAAACCAGAGGTATGGCTGACCGAGGCTCCAGACGTTCCATGAACGCCCTCCAGACCCTTGATGTGAACTGGGGACCTCGATCAGACACTGTATCTTCAGGCACCCCATAGTGCCCATAAGACATGTATAAACAGGGCCTCCTCAGTCTGTAGGGCCGTAGGGAGACTGGAAAAAGGAAGGAGACCGCAGGACTTAGAGAACTGATCCACAACGACCAGGATCGTGAGGGAGGAAGATCCTTGAGGAAGTCCACAGAAAGGTGCGACCAAGGTCGTTGTGGAATGGGTAAGGGCTGTAACGTCCCTCTGGGCAGGTGGAGGGGAGTGGGCTCTGTACGTAACGCCCGCTCGATGTCTGCGTCCAGCTCCTACACTACCGGTGCCACCAGGCAAGAGGCCGGAAGTTCGGGAGTGTGATCTATGGACCGCTCCTCTGTGTCATACATCCGGGACAGTGTGTCTGCCTTAGCGTTCTGGGAACCTGGTCTCAGTGTCTGCCTTAGCATTCTGGGAACCTGGTCTGTAGGACTGCCTTAGCATTCTGGGAACCTGGTCTGTAGGACAGTGCGTCTGCCTTAGCATTCTGGGAACCTGGTCTGTAGGACAGTGCGTCTGACTTAGCGTTCTGGGAACCTGGTCTGTAGGACAGTGCGTCTGCCTTAGCGTTCTGGGAACCTGGTCTGTAGGACAGTGCGTCTGTCTTAGCGTTCTGGGAACTGTTGATGATGGGATATGTAGATAGGGCGAGTCGGTCAAGGATCGATTCGGACAAGGTGGTCAATTATATGACAAGCGACAGTTTATTCAGAGTAAAGATATCTGGTACAACGTATACGGGCTCATTGATTTGGCCTCACAAAAGAACCATCAGAAAAGAGCGTCGATAACAGATTGTAAGCATGTTATGTACAGTACAAAAAAGTGGGTTGAGTCTGAAAGTCCCTGGCTTTTGATTGGCCACAGTTGAGGTGTTGTCTTCTTGGATTGGTCCTGTTGAACCGTCCGTCGTTCCTCCGGGTCTCGTCGTCTCGTTCTCAGTCACAAAATGTTCGGCTAGGAAGGAGATTTTGTGTGTGCGCTGGTTTCTGCAAGTCAAGGCTGTCTCTTCCTCCCAATGTGTGGGTGTATGTCTTATCTGTGTGTCCTCGGCAGTTAGTGTGTGTAATGTGTGTGTGCTGTGTGTGTGGGTGTGGGAGCTATCCTGTATGGGACCTAACATGTCTTACTGTGAAAATACGTTGTCTCAGTTATAGCAATGTAATAGCAGTAGGCTGGTCATTTGCATAAGAAATAGCACTTCCTTACAAATCCCTCTCTTCACATCTCCCCAGAGACGTGACACAACCTAACTAGATCCAGACACAAAAAGAAAACTTTTCCCAGAAGGAAAAGTTTTGTGATTCCCTCTCTTCACATCTCCTAAGAGATGTGACATAAACTAGGCAAGTCAGGCGGAATGGTCCACATGCCCCCTCTTCCCAATTCAGAAGAAGCACGACATAGAATGGAGAAGCTCAAAAAGCAGTAAAAGCAACGGGATCCTCCTCCTCATATTCGGGTTCCGTATCCCCTAAAAGGGGAAACATCTGGGAAGGGCTTGCTGGGTCAATGGCCTTAGATATAACTCTAGTAGTGAGTGAGCGAATGCAACAGCAGCCGCACAACACTAAAATAGCTGCAAAAACTGAAAGATGGGTCTCATGCTCCATACCGTTATCTCGCACCTGGCTCCTGTTATCTAACAAAAGACCGCTTGTTCTCGCAACCCCACGCTCTGAATGTGCCCTCCTCCCAACTCATTTGAACAGTTCGTCTTCATGCTACTCTGTATTTTTCCATCATGAGAAAGTCCCATGGCCCTGATACTTTTAACAATGTTTCAAATCAGCTAGGTTGCATAACACATACATACATCCACACAAGGCAACAGCAGATAATATTCAATCATATATATGGTAATGGCTATAATGTATAATACAGGATCCAACAGAACCTGGTCTGTAGGACAGTGTGTCTGCCTTAGCCTTCTGGGAACCTGGTCTGTAGGACAGTGTGTCTGCCTTAGCGTTCTGGGAATCTGGTCTGTAGGACAGTGTGTCTGCCTTAGCCTTCTGGGAACCTGGTCTGTAGGACAGTGCGTCTGCCTTAGCGTTCTGGAAACCTGGTCTGTAGGACAGTGTGTCTGCCTTAGCCTTCTGGGAACCTGGTCTGTAGGACAGTGCGTCTGCCTTAGCGTTCTGGGAACCTGGTCTGTAGGACAGTGCGTCTGCCTTAGTGTTCTGGGAACCTGGTCTGTAGGACAGTGCGTCTGCCTTAGCGTTCTGGGAACCTGGTCTGTAGGACAGTGCGTCTGCCTTAGCGTTCTGGGAACCTGGTCTGTAGGACAGTGCGTCTGCGTTCTGGGAACCTGGTCTGTAGGACAGTGCGTCTGCGTTCTGGGAACCTGGTCTGTAGGACAGTGCGTCTGCCTTAGCGTTCTGGGAACCTGGTCTGTAGGACAGTGTGTCTGCCTTAGCCTTCTGGGAACCTGGTCTGTAGGACAGTGCGTCTGCCTTAGCGTTCTGGGAACCTGGTCTGTAGGACAGTTTGTCTGCATTCTGGGAACCTGGTCTGTAAGACAGTGTGTCTGCCTTAGCGTTCTGGGAACCTGGTCTGTAGGACAGTGCGTCTGCCTTAGCGTTCTGGGAACCTGGTCTGTAGGACAGTGCGTCTGCCTTAGCGTTCTGGGAACCTGATCTGTAGGACAGTGCGTCTGTGTTCTGGGAACCTGCTCTGTAGGACAGTGTGTCTGCCTTAGCGTTCTGGGAACCACCACCTTGCCTGGTGAGGGTTCAGTCTCCACCTTGCCTGGCGAGGGTTCAGTCTCCACCTTGCCTGGTGAGGGTTCAGTCTCCACCTTGCCTGGCGAGGGTTCAGTCCCCACCTCGCCTGGCGAGGGTTCAGTCTCCACCTTGCCTGGCGAGGGTTCAGTCTCCACCTTGCCTGGCGAGGGTTCAGTCTCCACCTTGCCTGGTGAGGGTTCAGTCTCCACCTTGCCTGGCGAGGGTTCAGTCCCCACCTCGCCTGGCGAGGGTTCAGTCTCCACCTTGCCTGGTGAGGGTTCAGTCTCCACCTTGCCTGGCGAGGGTTCAGTCTCCACCTTTCCTGGCGAGGGTTCAGTCTCCTCGCTGCCCGGATGTACTCCAGATTGCGGTGTTCAGTCCAGATGAGAGAAGGGTGTTTAGCCCTCTCAAGCCAATGTCTCCACGCCTTCAGAGCCTTGACAACAGCCAACAGCTCCCGATCCCCGAAAAGAAAGCACAGGGGCGGAGCATTAGTGGCATACCCGAGCGCTGAGGGAGCACGAGGTAAACAGAGCCCTCTGGTGACCAAAAACCCTGTCCGCATCAGCCGTCCACTGCAGTCGAACCAGTCCCCCCTTCAGCAATGAGGTAATGGGAGTTGCTACCTGAACAAAGCCCTGGATAAACCTCCGGTAGTAGTTGACTACCTGACCAAAGCCCTGGATAAACCTCCGGTAGTAGTTGGCTACCTGACCAAAGCCCTGGATAAACCTCCAGTAGTAGTTGGCTACCTGACCAAAGCCCCGGATAAACCACTGCACCTCCTTTACCGTGGTGGGAGTCGGCCAATTACGCACGGCTGAAATGCGGTCACTCTCCATCTCCACCCCTGAAGTGGAAATGCAGTCACTCTCCATCTCCACCCCTGAAGTGGAAATGCAGTCACTCTCCATCTCCTCCCCTGAAGTGGAAATGCGGTACCCTAGGAAGGAGACGGACTGTTGGAGGAACAGACATTTCTCAGCCTTGACGTACAGGTCAGGCTCCAACAGTCGACCAAGTACCTTGCGCACCAGGGACACACACTTGGCGCGTGTAGCGGAGTATATCAGAATGTGGTCGATATATACACCACTACACCCTGCCCCTGCAGGTCCCGGAAAATCTCCTTTACAAAGGCCTGGAAGACATCAACCTGTACGGCATGACAAGGTACTCATAGTGCCCTGAGGTGGTACTAAATGACGTCTTCCACTCGTCCCCCTCCCGGATACGCACCAGGTTGTAAGCGCTCCTGAGATCCAATTTTGTGAAGAAGCCCTGTGCATTGGCTCTATCGCACTGGATATGAGAGGCAGCAGGTAGCTGTACCTCACAGTGATTTGGTTGATACCTTGATAGTCAATGCAGGGCGCAGACCGCCATCCTTCTTCACCGCCAGAACAAGGACAGGGACCGACTTCGGCGGAAGTCGTGACACCTACAACTGTAATAAAATCACTGTTGCCTATTAGATCAATATCAGTGTGAACACATCTGATTGGACTAGATCCATGTTGAGGTGAGACACGTCTGATTGGACTAGATCCAAGTTGAGGTGAGACACGTCTGATTGGACTAGATCCATGTTGAGGTGAGACACGTCTGATTGGACTAGATCCATGTTGAGGTGAGGCACGTCTGATTGGACTAGATCCATGTTGAGGTGAGACACGTCTGATTGGACTAGATCCATGTTGAGGTGAGACACGTCTGATTGGACTAGATCCATGTTGAGGTGAAACCATTCCATGTCTTTATTGGTTTGTGTGAGAAGGCAGTTTGGGAGAAGGTGGTGGACCGTTTGAGGAGTCTACAGTTCCCCTGGTGGAGGTTCTTGGAACACTGATATTTAAGTCTGAGGTTGATGAAAACAAATTTGGTGCTGCAATGTTGTGTGTTATCTTGAATAGCAGGCAGATATTGGAGTACATAATGAAATGGAGAGGAGAGGGGAGGGGAGGAGAGGAGAAGGGGAGGAGAAGAGAAGAGAGGGGGAGAAGAGAAGAGGAGAGGAGAGGAGAAGGAGAGGAGAAGCGAGGGGGAGTAGAGGAGAGGAGAAGCGAGGGGGAGTAGAGGGGAGAAGAGGAGAAAAGAAGGGGTGACGAGGAAAGGGGAGAAGAGGAGAAGAGAGGGGAGAAGAGGAGAAGAGAGGGGATAAGAGGAGAAAAGAAGGGGTGACGAGGAAAGGGGAGAAGAGGAGAAGAGAGGGGGAGAAGAGGAGAAGAGAGGGGGAGAAGAGGAGAAGAGAGGGGAGTAGAGGGGAGAAGAGGAGAAAAGAAGGGGTGACGAGGAAAGGGGAGAAGAGGAGAAGAGAGGGGGAGAAGAGGAGAAGAGAGGGGAGAAGAGGAGAAGAGAGGGGAGTAGAGGGGGAAGAGTAGAGGGGGAGGAGAGGAGAGAATGGGAGAAAAGGAGAGGAGAGGGGGAGAAGAGGAGAGGAGAAGGGGAGAAAAGGAAAGGGAGAGAAGAGGAAAGGGGGAGAAGAGGATAAGAGAGACTGGGAGAAAAGGAAAGGAGAGGGGGAGAATAGGGGAGGGGAAGGAGAAGAGAGACTGGTAAATGAGTAGAGGAGAATAGAGGGTCAGAAGAGGAGAGGGGGAGAACAAGAGAGCAGGTGAATTGAAGGAGAGAGGGAGAAAAGAGGAGAGGAGAGGAGGATAAAATGGGGGAGAAGAGGAGAAGAGAGGGACAGAAGAGGAGAAAAGAGGGGGAGAAAAGAGACTGGGAGATGAAGAGAGGAGAAGAGGAAAGGGGTAGGGGTGGGGCGGAAGAGGAGAGCAGGAGAAGAGGAGAGGAGAAGAGAGGCTGGAGAAGAGGAGAAGAGAGGGGTGGGGAGAAGACTAGAAGAGAGGGGAGGGGAGAAGACGAGAAGAGAGGGGAGGGGAGAAGACGAGAAGGTGGAGAGGAGGTGAAGAGAGGTGGAGGAGAGGAGAAGAGAGGGGGAGGAGAGGAGAGGGGGTAAGAGAGGAGGAGAGAGGAGAGGGGTAGAAGAGGAGAAGAGAGGGGAAGGAGAGGAGAGGGGGTAAGAGAGGTGAGAGGAGAGGGGGAGAAGAGAGGGGGAGGAGAGGAGAAGAGAGGGGAGGAGAGAGGAGAGGGGGTACGAGAGGAGGTGAGAGGAGAGGGGTAGGGGGAGATAAGGCGAGTGGGGAGGAGAGAGGAGAGGAGGAGAAAAGGAGAGGGGAGGGGAGAAGAGGAGAGGGGAGAAAAGGAGGAGAGAGGGGGAGAAGAGGAGAGGAGGGGGAGAAGATACATACAGGAGAAGAGAGACTGGGAGAAGAGGAGATGAGAGGGGGAGATAAGGAGAGGGGAGGGGAGAAGAGGGAAGAAGAGGAGAAGAGAGACTGGGAGAAGAGGAGATGAGAGGGGGAGATAAGGCGAGTGGGGAGGCGAGAGGAGAGGAGGAGAAAAGGAGAGGGGAGGGGAGAAGAGGAAAGGGGGAGAAGAGGAGAGTGGAGAAAAGGAAAGAGGGGAGAGGAGGAGAAGAGAGGGGAGAAGAGGAGAGGGGGAGAAGAGGTGAGGAGAGGGGGAGAAGAGGAGAGGGGGAGATAAGAAGAGTTGGGAGGAGAAGAGAGGAGGAGAGGAGAGGGGGAGAAAAGCAGAGGTGGGAGGGGAGGGGAAGTAGAGGGGAGGGGAAGAAGAGGAGAAGAGAGGAGAAATGGAGAGGTGGAGAAGAGCAGAGGGGTGAGAAGAGGAGAAGAAAGGGGTAGAATTGGGGAGAAGAGGAGAAGAGAGGAGAGAGAAGAGGGGGAAGAGAGGAGAAGAGAGGGAGAGAGAGGGGGAGAAGAGGAGAAGGGGAGAAGAGTAGAGGTGGGAGAAGATGAAGAGAGAGGGGAGGGGAGGTGAAGAAGAGGAGAGTTGGAGAAGAGGAGGGGAAGAAGAGGAGAAGAGAGACTGTGAGAAGAGGAGAGGAGAGGGGGAGGAGAAGAGATGGGGAGATAAGGCGAGTGGGGAGGAGAGAGGAGAGGAGGAGAAAAGGAGAGGGGAGAAGAGGAGAAGAGGAGAGGGGAGAAGAGAGGGGTTGAAGAGGAGGTGAGTGGGGGTGAAGAGGAGAAGAGAGGGGTTGAAGAGGAGGTGAGAGGGGGTGAAGAGGAGAGGAGAGGGGAGAAGCGTAGAGGTGGGAGGAGAGGGGAGGAGAGTAGAGGTGAGAGGGGAGGAGAGGGGTGAGGAGTAGAGAGGGGAGGAGAGGAGAAGAGAGGGGGAGAAGAGGAGAGTAGAGGAGAGAAGAGTAGAGGTGGGAGAAGAGAGCGGGAGTTCATTAACTCAATTCAACTGACAATGTTTGTCTATGGAGATTGCATGGCTGAGTGCTTGATTTTATACATCTGTCAGGAAGGGGTGTGGCTGAAATATAATCCACTAATTTGAAGGGGTGTCCACATACTTTTGTATATATAGTGTATGTACACATGGGTGTTGTTGCACCATACCAACGATAAGCCTGTCTTCCTCATCACATCATGAAAGGTCATGTTGATGTTCATTTAACCTCTGCCTCTCTCTTCCTCTGACTCCTCCCTTTCTCCTTTGTTTCTCTCTCTCTCTGTCTCTCTCTTTCTCCTCTGTCTCTCTCTTTCTCCTCAGACCTCCAGGCTCAAAGCGTCAGTCCACCAGGTAGGTAGAGTATAAATCTACAGTGATTATAGCAGTTCAATATTAGTCAACTTTATTATACCACATGGAGAAATTCATGTGTCCATACAAACCATTCTAAACCCCAATAACAAGTAGTGTTTTATGGAACTACTAATACTTGTCAACCACAAAGCATCACTGCTGTTAGAATAACAGAATCACTGTCATCATCTGTCCTCACCACTGTGTTTTCCTCTCTGCTGTTTACAGCTGAACTCTCAGTCAGACTGGTGAATGGGACCACTTCCTGTTCTGGGACAGTAGAAGTCTTCTATGAAGGAGAGTGGACAGGTCTATGTACTAGTTGGTGGAGAATGAGAGATGTTAAGGTTGTGTGTAGAGAGCTGGACTGTGGGAATCCTGTAGCTGAATCTAGAGGACCTCTGATTGAAGATGGAAGAAGAGGAGTCACACTATATAGTAGTTGCTATGGAGATGAGTCTTCTATTAGACAGTGTAACATCAGAGGAGGACCTGGTGTCTGTTATGGTGAATATTATCGTCATGTGATCTGTTCAGGTAAGAGACTGGTCATATTGAGAGATTTATTTGTACATTATATAATATTACCATGTATCATGTTTTATGTGTTTTTATTTCATTTAAATAGAGGGAGAGATGTCAGATGTATTTAAACATTATATTTGTGTTTGTCATATTGGTTTATGGGAGATGTTCATGGGCAGATCATTGTAGTTCAGATGGTACTGAAGTGAAGCTGCCTGATGGATGTCCAGCTGTTTATTTTCTATAAAGTGAAGTGAACTTATTCCTGTCTCCTGCCTGCATTATTCCCAACCCGATCCTGAGTGACTAAGACTACAATCAAACTACAAACTAGCAAACTACAATCTTTTATCCAACATATTTGTGTTTAGTCCCTGACAGTGTCATCAACAAAACTGATTGAATGTTCAACCAACTCTTTTTCTCCAGAGTCTGTGCGGCTTGTGGGTGGAGCTGGTCTCTGCTCTGGGAGAGTGGAGGTGAAGTCCAATCAGTCCTGGGCCTCAGTGTGTGAAGCTGACTTTGACCGGCAGGATGCAGAGGTAGTCTGTGGGGAGCTTGGCTGTGGGGCTCCTGCAGCTCTACAGGGGGGGGCTCTATGGAGAAGGTGAGGGTCAGACCTGGGATAAAGAGTTCCAGTGTAAAGGCAAAGAGTCCCTTCTCCTGGACTGTGACACCTCAGACAGAGAGAACAACACCTGCCTACCTGGTAATGCTGTTGGACTCACCTGCTCAGGTAAGAAACAGTTTGTCACTCAATCTACATTGTTTCTCACCTGGAGTGAGGAATATGAGAGACAATATAGGTGTGTTTTAGTGAGAAAATAGTAAGATTACTGTCTCTCTCTTTCTTTTCTCAGAGCCTGATGATGTGAGGCTGGTGGGAGGAGGCAGTCACTGTGCTGGTGGAGTGGAGTGGTACGACCAGGGAGAGTGGAGGACTGTGGTAGCTTACTGGGAGCAGGAGGATGTAGCTGCAGTAGTGTGCAGACAGATGGGTTGTGGCTCCACTGTTTCAGCACTACGTGGAAACACCACTAGAGGGTTTGGATTTATCTGTTCTGGGTCTGTTTCTTCACTGAGGGAGTGTTCCAGAATGTATGATCTCCTTCCTGGACTCACAGTGATCTGCTCAGGTAATAACAACATATTATAATTGTATTCAACTGATTTCCTTCATTCATACAACTTCCTCTGCACCTCTCATGATGACTGTTTAACTTGTCAGTCTGCTTTACTAAATAGATCACTCAGTCAAGTAGGAATCAAATACCACTTAAATATCCCAGAATGCTTTGTATTTGAGTGTTACCTCAGTGAACGTCTCTACTCACTACCACTGTCACAAAGAGAGAATGAGGGAGGAGGAGAGGAAGAGGGAGATATGGGAGAGATGAAATATATTTTTATCACTGAGTTCTCACCAGTGATGTCATCATAACCAGTAACCTTTTCTACTCTTGGCCCATCCTGACCCTGACATACAGCATCAGACCTTGTAGATCAGATGGTACTGAAGTGAAGCTGCCTGATGGATGTCCAGCTGTTTATTTTCTATAAAGTGAAGTGAACTTATTCCTGTCTCCTGCCTGCATTATTCCCAACCCGATCCTGAGTGACTAAGAACCCATTTCTACCTCTTACAGTATCAAACATAGCAAACTACAATCTTTTATCCAACATATTTGTGTTTAGTCCTTGACAGTGTCATCTCAAAACTGATTGAATGTTCAACCAACTCTTTTTCTCCAGAGTCTGTGCGTCTTGTGGATGGAGCTGGTCTCTGCTCTGGGAGAGTGGAGGTGAAGTCCAATCAGTCCTGGGCCTCAGTGTGTGAAGCTGACTTTGACCGGCAGGATGCAGAGGTAGTCTGTAGGGATGTTGGCTGTGGGGCTCCTGCAGCTCTACAGGGGGGGGGCTCTATGGAGAAGGTGAGGGTCAGACCTGGGATAAAGAGTTCCAGTGTAAAGGTAATGAGTCCCTTCTCCTGGACTGTGACACCTCAGACAGAGAGAAGAACACCTGCCTACCTGGTAATGCTGTTGGAGTCACCTGCTCAGGTAAGAAACAGTTTGTCACTCAATCAACATTGTTTCTCACCTGGAGGGAAGAATATGAGAGACAATATAGGTGTGTTTTAGTGAGAAAATAGTAAGATTACTGTCTCTCTCTTTTCTTTTCTCAGAGCCTGATGATGTGAGGCTGGTGGGAGGAGGCAGTCGCTGTGCTGGTGGAGTGGAGCGGTACGACCAGGGAGAGTGGAGGATTGTGGGATCTTTCTCTAACGTGATGTCTATAGCTGAAGTAGTGTGTAGACAGATGGGTTGTGGGTCCACTGTTTCAGAACTACCTGGAAACACCACTAGAGGGTTTGGAGTTTTCTGTGATGGGTCTGAGTCTTCACTGAGGGAGTGTTGGAGAAGTTATGATCTCCGTCCTGGACTCACAGTGATCTGCTCAGGTAATAACAACATATTATAATTATATTCAACTGATTTCCTTCATTCATACAACATCCTCTGCACCTCTCATGATGACTGTTTAACTTGTCAGTCTGCTTTACTAAATAGATCACTCAGTCAAGTAGGAATCAAATACAACTTAAATATCCCAGAATGCTTTTGTATTTGAGTGTTACCTCAGTGAACGTCTCTACTCACTACCACTGTCACATGTCATGTTATTGTCACATCTAAATGAGGAAAGTAGTTGAGGAGCTACGTTTTCTTTTTTCTCTCCTCTTGTTCCAGATGTCCTGCTTCAGCCTGATATCAACATATGTTGTCTCAGTGACTGTAGGCCCACTACTCATGTTGCCCTGTGAGGGAGGGTGGCTGGCACTGTTACATGCTGATGTTATTGTCATATCTATAGGAAACTAGTTGAAGAGGTTTTCTTGCTCTCTTTTATTGTTACAGATCTCCTGGTCCAGCCTGATATCTTCCTGACTGACCCAATGGGAGGGGTCTTCAGGGGCCACCAGGGGCCCGAGATGTTCAGGGGCTACAACTTCACCATCACCTGCTCCACTCAGCCACAGTACCCAGGAGGCTCCTTCCTCCTCACGTTCACCGGCTCCAACAGAACCCAGCCAGCTGTCAATCACTCTGCTGCCTTCCTCTTCCCTGCTGCAGATGACTCCCACCAAGGGAACTACAGCTGTGTTTATGACAATTATGTTTTCTCTCATAACTTCTCCTCTGAGAGTGAGCTCCTCTCCCTCACCATCACAGGTAACTGAACATGAACCAGACTTATAACTTTGTCATTGACAGATTTCCCACAGATCTATGTGATGATGATCAGTCCCCTCATCAAAGGTGTTTCTGTTTGCAGCCTCTCCTCTGCCAGCCTTCATCATCAGACACGTTGTAGTGCTGCTGATCCTACTGACAGCCATCACCACCTCCTACCTGTACTACAAGGTAAAGACATTTACTCAGATGTTACAAGACATTTAAACTAGAGGAAGAGGGGGAGGGAGAGAGGGAAGGAGAGAGAATGGAGATACCAGAGAGTAAATGTCTGACTGTTGGTGCTGTGTCTCCCTAGCCCACCAGGAGGCAGAAGAGAGTGAACAGGGTGAGCAGCATGGATCTTTATGTCAATGCCATGGAGATGGTCTCTCTGAGCTCCAGAGCTGAAGCTGGACCGGGAGAGGAGAGAGCAGCCCAGGGGACGGAGTAGGAGTAGAATGAATCTGACCCTACATGCTGATCTTAGGTCAGTTTTGTGTTTTAAATCGATGGTCAACAGTGGACTGGTGTTTAAAATGTGGTGATAAACCTGAAGTGATTCTAATTTTAATAACACGTTCAGAATTAGTTTATCTTTCTAGAACTTTGGAAGAAATCTAAAAGTAGTGACTGCAACCACCATTATTCATTTAGTTTGGTTTTTACCACCAGAGAAACATGGGGTTTGGGTAACATGGGGTTTTTGGGTACCATGGGGTTTTGGGTAACATGGGGTTTGGGTAACATGGGGTTTGGGTAACATGGGGTTTTGGTAACTTGGAGTTTTGGGTAACATGGGGTTTTGGGTAACATGGGGTTTGGGTAACATGGGGTTTGGGGTAACATGGGGTTTGGGGTAACATGGGGTTTTGTTAACATGGAGTTTGGGGTAACATGGGGTTTGGGTAACATGGGGTAACATGGGGTTTGGGTAACATGGAGTTTGGGGTAACATGGGGTTTGGGTAACATGGGGTTTGGGGTAACATGGGGTTTGGGTAACATGGGATTTTGGGTAACAGGAGGGGTAACATGGGGTTTGGGTAACATGGGGTTTGGGTAACATGGGGTTCTGGGTAACATGGAGTTTGGTAACATGGGGTTTTGGGTATCATGGGGTTTTGGGTAACATTGGGGTTTATTAACATGGGGATTTGGGTAACATCTTATTTGGGTAACATGGATTTTTATCTGGGGTTTTTGGTGTTTTAGGTTTATGGGGTTTTGGTCTCTTGGGGTTTCTTTATCTTATTTGGTGTTTAGATTCTTTATCTTATTGAGTGTCTCTTAATATGGGGTTTTTATCTTGGGTTTGGGAACTTATTTATGGGTCTCTTAGTTCTGGGGTTTCTTATGGGTCTTTAGGGTAACATGGGGTTTGGGTAACATGGGGTTCTTTAACATGGGGTTTAGATTCTTTATCTTATTTAGGAGTTCTTTAACATGGGGTCTTAGATTCTTTGGGTAACATAGGGATTCTTTTCTTAAGTCATGGGGTTTAGGTAACTTTATCTTATTTAGTGTCTCTTAGATTCTTTATCTTATTTGGGGTCTTGGATTCTTTATCTTATTTGTGTCTCTTAGATTCTTTATCTTATTTAGTGTCTCTTAGATTCTTTATCTTATTTAGTGTCTCTTACATTCTTTATCTTATTTAGTGTCTCTTAGATTCTTTATCTTATTTAGTGTCTCTTAGATTCTTTATCTTATTTAGTGTTCTTAGATTCTTTATCTTATTTAGTGTCTTTAGATTCTTTATCTTATTTAGTCTCTTAGATTCTTTGTCTTATTTAGTGTCTCTTGGATTCTTTATCTTATTTGGTGTCTTTAGATTCTTTATCTTATGGGGTCTCTTAGATTCTTTATCTTATTTAGTGTCTCTTAGATTCTTTATCTTAGTGTCTCTTAAATTCTTTTATCTTATTTAGTGTCTCTTAGATTCTTTATCTTATTTAGTGTCTCTTAGATTCTTTATCTTAGATTCTTTATCTTATTTAGTGTCTCTTAGATTCTTTATCTTATTTAGTGTCTTTAGATTCTTTATCTTATTTAGTGTCTCTTAGATTCTTTATCTTATTTAGTGTCTCTTAGATTCTTTATCTTATTTAGTGTCTCTTAGATTCTTTATCTTGAAGTGTTTCCATTATTAGTCCAGGTATTTTATAATCATCTGTTCATTCTTTGTATTTTGAAACATTTTTTAATAAAGGGGTTTGGTTGTTTACCTCTCATGATGTTTTGATTATAAATGTTATGGGTTATTGATTATGATGTAGATTAGTGTTATGGGTTGGGTAGTATAGAGATAATGATGTTATTGATTATAAATGTTATGATATTGATTATGATGTAGATTAGTGTTATGTTGTTAGTAGTATAGAGATAATGATGTTATTGATTATAAACGTTATGATATTGATTATGATGTAGATTAGTGTTATGTTGTTAGTAGTATAGAGATAATGATGTTATTGATTATAAATGTTATGATATTGATTATGATGTAGATTAGTGTTATGTTGTTAGTAGTATAGAGATAATGATGTTATTGATTATAAATGTTATGATATTGATTATGATGTAGATTAGTGTTATGTTGTTAGTAGTATAGAGATAATGATGTTATTGATTATAAATGTTATGATATTGATTATGATGTAGATTAGTGTTATGTTGTTAGTAGTATAGAGATAATGATGTTATTGATTATAAATGTTATGATATTGATTATGATGTAGATTAGTGTTATGTTGTTAGTAGTATAGAGATAATGATGTTATTGATTATAAATGTTATGATATTGATTATGATGTAGATTAGTGTTATGATGTTGCTCTCTAAACTGCCATGTAATCAACTGAATGCTTTTAATAAAATTACAGGCTGTCAGTCTTGTGTGATTTAATTATTAGACAGACTACAACATACAGTATGAATTAACTGAGATCAGTCTGTGTGATTCCCCTCTTGGACAGACTACAACATACAGTATGAATTAACTGAGATCAGTCTGTGTGATTCCCCTCTTGGACAGACTACAACATACAGTATGAATTAACTGAGATCAGTCTGTGTGATTCCCCTCTTAGACAGACTACAACATACAGTATGAATTAACTGAGATCAGTCTGTGTGATTCCCCTCTTGGACAGACTACAACATACAGTATGAATTAACTGAGATCAGTCTGTGTGATTCCCCTCTTGGACAGACTACAACATACAGTATGAATAAACTGAGATCAGTCTGTGTGATTCCCCTCTTAGACAGACTACAACATACAGTATGAATTAACTGGTCATACATTTGGCAGGAGGATAGGAAGTGCATCTCAGTTTCCACCTCATTTTGTGGGCTGTGTGCACATAGCCTGTCTTCTCTGGAGAGCCAGGTACTGACCTGTATATAGTCCTGCTATTGTTATTTTACTGTTGCTCTTTAATTACTTTTTACTCTTTAATTACTTGTTACAGGCCAACCCAAGCTGTACTGTTCAGTAGGATAATAGTAGACCAACCCAAGCTGTACTGTTCAGTAGGATAATAGTAGACCAACCCAAGCTGTACTGTTCAGTAGGATAATAGTAGACCAACCCAAGCTGTACTGTTCAGTAGGATAATAGTAGACCAACCCAAGCTGTACTGTTCAGTAGGATAATAGTAGACCAACCCAAGCTGTACTGTTCAGTTTAATAGTACAGACTAAGCACTATTGCTGTAAGTGTTTATAGTAGACACCTAGCACTATTGTCTGTTCAGTAGGAAATAGAGACACCAAGCACTATTGTTGGATTAGCAGTGTTTATATAGTACAGACACTAGCACTATTGTTTGGATTAGCAGTGTTTATATAGTACAGACACCTAGCACTATTGTTGGATTCAGTGTTTATATAGTACAGACACCTAGCACTATTGTTGGATTAGCAGTGTTTATATAGTACAGACACCTAGCACTATTGTTGGATTAGCAGTGTTTATATAGTACAGACACCTAGCACTATTGTTGGATTAGCAGTGTTTATATAGTACAGACACCTAGCACTATTGTTGGATTAGCAGTGTTTATATAGTACAGACACCTAGCACTATTGTTGGATTAGCAGTGTTTATATAGTACAGACACCTAGCACTATTGTTGGATTAGCAGTGTTTATATAGTACAGACACCTAGCACTATTGTTGGATTAGCAGTGTTTATATAGTACAGACACCTAGCACTATTGTTGGATTAGCAGTGTTTATATAGTACAGACACCTAGCACTATTGTTGTATTAGCAGTGTTTATATAGTACAGACACCTAGCACTATTGTTGTATTAGCAGTGTTTATATAGTACAGACACCTAGCACTATTGTTGGATTAGCAGTGTTTATATAGTACAGACACCTAGCACTATTGTTGGATTAGCAGTGTTTATATAGTACAGACACCTAGCACTATTGTTGTATTAGCAGTGTTTATATAGTACAGACACCTAGCACTATTGTTGGATTAGCAGTGTTTATATAGTACAGACACCTAGCACTATTGTTGGATTAGCAGTGTTTATATAGTACAGACACCTACACTATTGTTGGATTAGCAGTGTTTATATAGTACAGACACCTGGTGGAACCAACTTCACATCGCCCCCCAGAAGAAAGGCACACGGACACCCACACTTCAGGTTGACTCAGTTTTTATCTGCAGTGAAAGATATCAAATAGTGATGACAGACATTGACAGATAGGACACAATATATCTGTTAGATAGGAGCAACAGTAGTGATACATGGTTAGGTAGGACACAAGATATCTGTTAGATAGGAACAACAGTAGTGATACATGGTTAGGTAGGACACAAGATATCTGTTAGATAGGAACAACAGTAGTGATACATGGTTAGGTAGGACACAAGATATCTGTTAGATAGGAACAACAGTAGTGACACATGGTTAGGTAGGACACAAGATATCTGTTAGATAGGAACAACAGTAGTGATACATGGTTAGGTAGGACACAAGATATCTGTTAGATAGGAACAACAGTAGTGATACATGGTTAGGTAGGACACAAGATATCTGTTAGATAGGAACAACAGTAGTGATACATGGTTAGGTAGGACACAAGATATCTGTTAGATAGGAACAACAGTAGTGATACATGGTTAGGTAGGACACAATATATCTGTTAGATAGGAACAACAGTAGTGATACATGGTTAGGTAGGACACAAGATATCTGTTAGATAGGAACAACAGTAGTGATACATGGTTAGGTAGGACACAAGATATCTGTTAGATTGGAACAACAGTAACGTTATTGATACATACCCTCAATGTGAAGTGATATTAATCCATAAATACAGAGCACAAGTACAACCCTTTTATATAAACCTTTTAAGGTAGTAAGAAAATAAACATTCACTTAATATTTCAATAAGTCACCTGCTAGTAAATCACCTGCTGGTAATAACTAGCGTGACATTGTAGTGCAGAGACCAACGGTGCTCGTTAGCTCGTCATTAACACGGCTAGCTAAGACAGCAACAACTTGGTTAACTGGCTGAAATAGGTCTTCAATTCATGAACGGCTAAATAAATATATACAGAGCCACATTCGCTATTGACTTTAGGATATATGAACCAGTTTTCCAAAACCACTATTGTGTTATACAGTTTGAAACAGTTTTTATGTACAGAGGAAGAGGACTCGAACCTGCTCTCAGAATATCTGTCAGACTGAGGAGCGGGCAGACCAACTTCCCAAATAGGGGAGAAGCACTCAAAACACACTAGTTGTTCTTTCAAAGAAAATTACACAAAAATGGTAGGTCCGAAGACCTCTCGTATTATCAACCTTACTACAATGGCAGCAAATATCTTAATGAATTCAGTAACACATAATGAAAGGAAACGTTATTTATATCACCCCTTTTCCTGAGGTGAATGGTTTCACCCACTACTCTCCCGGAACTGAGGCTTTGACGTCAACAGTTTCACTTTGTTCCGCCTTTGGTGAGCAAAACAGCTAATAACGTAGCTAAATACTGACATGATCCTCAATCGAGATATCTGTTCATATCTAAATACATGGCTCTGCTTTGGTCTATTCCATTGATATTGTCAAACTGAACATTACATTGAACATGTGAGTCATTTAGCAGACGCTCTTATCCAGAGAGACTTACAGTAGTGACTGGATACATTTTCATACGTTGCATTGGCAGGACAATTCCATTAGTAGTTGGGAGGAGAGCAGAAACAGCCTAACACCTCCACTGATACTGTGTAACCTGTCTGCAGTCAACCAGCCATCCAGACTGAAGTGAAGGCCTTGTTACAGAATGAAAACACCTTCTCTTTCGTCGGCATGGCAACCTGTAAACATGTCAGTGGCGTCACAATGTTGCACAACAGCAGCATTGGATGGAGGGTCATTGTATCATTACACAGTGTCACTGTCTATTCTACTGTATTGGTACATGTGGTATTACAATACATTAGAAGATCTGTAGACGGAAGCATTGAAACAATTTACAACACATCGTCAACTAGCAACCTACTCTGTTTCAGTGCTGTTTAAATATCCCACTTATTTTATTCTGCTGTTAAAGGCCATCAGTAGAGACAGTCAGGAAAATAGTCTTTGTAGCAAGTTTTTGTCTGTCAAACCTGGGAAGTGTGTCTATATAGGTAAGTACATATACAATTAGGATTTTACTTTAATGTCAAATGTACTGTAACTGTCTAGTTGTGGAGAGAATCTAAATATACTGTTTATTGACCTCCTCACCTCTTCATACTAGCACCATACGTTCTGTTGTTTACTGATCTCCTCTCCATTCTAGCACCATACGTTCTGTTGTTTACTGATCTCCTCTCCATTCTAGCACCATACGTTCTGTTGTTTACTGATCTCCCCTCCATTCTAGCACCATACGTTCTGTTGTTTACTGATCTCCTCTCCATTCTAGCACCATACGTTCTGTCGTTTACTGATCTCCTCTCCATTCTAGCACCATACGTTATGTTGTTTACTGATCTCCTCTCCATTCTAGCACCATACGTTCTGTTGTTTACTGATCTCCTCTCCATTCTAGCACCATACGTTCTGTTGTTTACTGATCTCCTCTCCATTCTAGCACCATACGTTCTGTTGTTTACTGATCTCCTCTCCATTCTAGCACCATACGTTCTGTTGTTTACTGATCTCCTCTCCATTCTAGCACCATACGTTCTGTTGTTTACTGAGCTCCTCTCCATTCTAGCACCATACGTTCTGTTGTTTACTGAGCTCCTCTCCATTCTAGCACCATACATTCTGTTGTTTACTGATCTCCTCTCCATTCTAGCACCATACGTTCTTCAGAAGCTGGACAGCATATGAATAGAATCCATCTTCTCTCACCTTCTCCCCTCAAGACCAACATCACACAAGATGCTTCAGAACAACAACAACAAGCTGGTGAAGTTGCTACCCAACAGGGACAACCAATATGTTTAATTGTAAAAGTTCTATATTCTACCAAGTGTTAATGTCATTGTAGAGGTTGGGTCCCAAAGACCCTCCCCATTAGTGATTAAGGGGACTTGAAGATTCATCTGTTTTGCTGCAGGCCTTATAATAGATACTGATTCTATGTGTCTAAAACTCTGCCACTATACGTTGTACAAGCATCTATATTAGTCTTTGTGGTTAGGCCCTGGCTGATGTGAGAGTGGGCTTGCAGGCTAGGTCTGAGTCTATATTAGTCTTTGTGGTTAGGCCCTGGCTAATGTGAGAGTGGGCTTGCAGGCTGGGTCTGAGTCTATATTAGTCTTTGTGGTTAGGCCCTGGCTGATGTGAGAGTGGGCTTGCAGGCTGGGTCTGAGTCTATATTAGTCTTTGTGGTTAGGCCCTGGCTGATGTGAGAGTGGGCTTGCAGGCTGGGTCTGAGTCTACTCTCACATTGCTGCTTCCTATTATTACCATTTAAGGTCATGCACTACTGACTCTCACATTGCTGCTTCCTATTATTACCATTTAAGGTCATGCACTAATGACTCTCACATTGCTGCTTCCTATTATTACCATTTAAGGTCATGCACTACTGACTCTCACATTGCTGCTTCCTATTATTACCATTTAAGGTCATGCACTACTGACTCTCACATTGCTGCTTCCTATTATTACCATTTAAGGTCATGCACTACTGACTCTCACATTGCTGCTTCCTATTATTACCATTTAAGGTCATGCACTACTGACTCTCACATTGCTGCTTCCTATTATTACCATTTAAGGTCATGCACTACTGACTCTCACATTGCTGCTTCCTATTATTACCATTTAAGGTCATGCACTACTGACTCTCACATTGCTGCTTCCTATTATTACCATTTAAGGTCATGCACTACTGACTCTCACATTGCTGCTTCCTATTATTACCATTTAATGTCATGCACTACTGACTCTCACATTGCTGCTTCCTATTATTACCATTTAAGGTCATGCACTACTGACTCTCACATTGCTGCTTCCGTGTTACTGTTGGCTGATTCTACTCAATCATACCAGCTGGTTGTTTCTACCACTGGATGTGGCGTGGGGGTATGTCAAGCGTCAGCTGGGAGAAGTCTATGATAGGTATCTCCTCTGCTTCCCCCTGTTGTCCAGTTTCTACAGGTGCTTGTCCAGTTTCTGCAGGTGCGGTCCGTGGTTCCATGAGGTCCGTGAATGCCCTGTGTTGTTGTACCCATTGTTTGATGGAGTGGGCAGATTCTTTTTATCTCTTGTCAATACGTTGTACAAGCATCTATATTAGTCTTTGTGGTTAGGCCCTGGCTGATGTGAGAGTGTGCTTGCAGGCTGGGTCTGAGTCTATATTAGTCTTTGTGGTTAGGCCCTCGCTGTTGTGAGAGTCTGCTTGCAGGCTGGGTCTGAGTCTATATTAGTCTTTGTGGTTAGGCCCTCGCTGTTGTGAGAGTGTGCTTGCAGGCTGGGTCTGAGTCAAACTGAAACTAGATAAAGAGAAGTAACCACTGTCTGGTTTTGACATGTTGATATTGTGTGACAGTGGTCAATGCTAATGAATTCAGAGAAGCTACTGTACCAGGTTACTTTATAAGGTAACCTCAGCTTATTGATACACACATACATTGACGTAGGTGATCATACCACCAGGTAGTGACCACATGTATATAATCAGCTGTGAACTTGTGATGTTATAGGACAACTATGTGTAACTTTGCTGCTCTGCCAGCAGTTTCCTGTGGAGTTTTTCTAATGTCAGTGTTTCCTGTATGTTGGTGGGTTTAACTGATCTTATCTGCTTAAAGGTTTGTCACGTCATAGAAGTAAGGAAGTAATGAGATAGAAGTCATATAGCCTAGCAGTATTTCTCACTCTTCAGTCCTCTCTTCATGACAGTAGACTTGTTTCGTCAGTGGAGCCCCAGTTAGAGACAGATATGATACCTGCAGTGGTACTGATGACCCTGTTGTGGAGCAGAGGTAAGATGCTGTTATACTGATATACACGTGTGACAGTAATATTGTAAGATATTTTACCATTTGCAGGGTTAGTAAAATAACATACAACTGGGAAGCAGACAGTAAAAATGTGTCTCAAAGCAGGACAATGATGTGATCACCTGTAAATGTACTTTACTGTAGTCTAACTGTCCATCTGGGGACAGGCACTAATGTCAGTTAAGTTGTGATGGTGTCATGCATCTGACTGTTGTATATTCAGTGTGTCAATGATTGACTGTATCTGTCTCTATGTAAATGAAAGAGTTAAGTGTATATTTGATGTATTATATTTAATATTGGTGTTATGTTAGAGTAGGAGAAGGGGGAGTGTAGATGGCAGAGGTCTGTGACCTGAGTTAAGATCAACAGGCCTGATGCTACATGTCAGGAAGAGAGAGAGAACGAGAGAGAGAAAGGAGGGGGTGGGGAGGGCAGAGGAGAGAGAGGGGGGGTGGGGAGGGTAGAGGAGAGGAGAGAGAGAGGAGGGGAGGGGTGGGGAGGGCAGAGGAGAGGAGAGAGAGGAGGAGGGGTGGGGAGGGCAGAGGGAGAGGAGAGAGAGAGAGGAGGGGAGGGGTGGGGAGGGCAGAGGAGAGAGAGAGAGAGGAGGGGAGGGGGTGGGGAGGGCAGAGGAGAGAAGAGGAGAGAGAGAGGGGGAGGAGACAGAGTATAGCTGAGGGAAGGAGGGGGTGGGGAGGGCAGAGGAGAGAGAGGGGAGGGGAGGGGGGTGGGGAGGGCAGAGGAGAGAAGAGGAGAGAGAGAGGGGAGGAGACAGAGTATAGCTGAGGGAAGGAGGGGGTGGGGAGGGCAGAGGGAGAGAGAGAGGAGGGGAGGGGTGGGGAGGGCAGAGGAGAGAAGAGGGGAGGAGACAGAGTATAGCTGAGGGAAGGAGGGGGTGGGGAGGGCAGAGGAGAGGAGAGGAGAGGAGGGGCGGGGGTGGGGAGGGCAGAGGAGAGAGAGAGGAGAGGAGGGGAGGAGACAGAGTATAGCTGAGGGAAGGAGGGGTGGGAAGGGCAGAGGGAGAGAGAGAGGAGGGGAGGGGGTGGGGAGGGCAGAGGAGAGGAGAGAGGAGGGGTGGGGAGGGCAGAGGAGAGGAGAGAGGAGAGGAGAGAGGAGAGGAGAGGAGAGGAGGGGAGGAGACAGAGTATAGCTGAGGGAAGGAGGCATGATGTGGGTGCTGCAGCTCCCCACAAAAAATAAAACAAAATACAAATATGTAATTTATAATTTTTTGTAAACTTCCGGGAACATTTTTTCACCCTAGTGGTCCAGTACTGTATAAGCAGTTTGATATATAGCCTTCTATTGGGAGCCAAAAATACACTTTTTGCTTATAGGGGCGGCAGGTAGCCTAGTAGTTAAAGTGTTGGGCCAGTAACTAAAAGGTTGCTAGATCGAATCCCTGTGCTGACAAGGTAGAAATCTGTTGTTCTGCCCATGAATAAGGTAGTTAACCCACTGTTCCTAGTTTGTCAATGTAAATATGAATTTGTTCTTAGCTGACTTGCCTAGTTAAAAAAAACAATAGGACTACATCATCATCCTCTGTCTGCATCCTCATCCCTACCTGTAGTCTACCTCTCTCTGTCTGCATCCTAATCCCTACCTGTAGTTTACCTACCTCTGGTATAATGCATTTCCACCTCTCACTCCATCAGTGTTTCTCTGTCTGCATCCTAATCCCTACCTGTAGTCTACCTACCTCTGGTATAATGCATTTCCACCTCTCACTCCATCAGTGTTTCTCTGTCTGCATCCTAATCCCTACCTGTAGTCTACCTACCTCTGGTATAATGCATTTCCACATCTTTCCATCAGTGCTACTTGTCCATCTTTCTGAATTAAAAGATGAACAGATCAATATTGTTGGCATAAGGTCATTAAAAGGTCAACTAAATGATGTAGTTATAGTGTGGATGTAGGGCTGTTTTTAGTATGTAATGAGCACCCAGATGCTGCGTATTCAACACAATAATATCAGACAGACCAGCTGGCCCGTGCTGCCTCCGTGTTGACTACTATGTTGCAATGTGAATATTATCAGAGTTGTCTTGTTGATACTAAATGTTTCAGTTTCTCCGAGCCTCATCGTTCATTTATACAATGTTTCAATATTATCAGAGACACCTTGTTGATGCAATGCTTCAGTATTCACAGAATGTTTCCTTTGCCTGGTGAATTATAAAGACTGGCAAAATGATTTGGGTGCAGACATCATTAGAACATCTCTGAATGCAGAGCAACAATGTAGGTGGGAAGCACATGAGAAAATGAAGCCATTGATCATACTTTTGTGATATTCCTGCCTTGAGAAACTGGTAATTTAACGGAGGGTCTAACACGTTTCTCCTATTTGTCTGCCTCTTTAGTCCAGGATGCATTGCATGGTGCCTTTGCCAGAGACATTATAGAAAAGGAGATAGGAATCCAATTTGATGAAACAATATATCACGCCCTTCCCAGCAGACTGTTGACCAATCACGTTCAGGTTGTCATGCTGTGTCACGCGGTTAGTCCGCCCCATCCGCATGCGGTATCGTTACTACAGCCTCAAGCTCATTACCATAACGCAACGTTAGCGATTTCTAAAATCGCAAATGAAATGAAATAAATATGCCTGCTCTCAAGCTTATCCTTTTCTTAACAATCCTGTCGTCTCAGATTTTCAAAATATGCTTTAGAACCAGAGAAAATCAATAATTTGTGTAAGAGTGGTGATAGCTAGCTTAGCATTTAGCGTTAGCATTTAGCACGCAACATATTCACAAAACCAGCAAAGGAATCAAATAAAATAATTTACCTTTGAAGAACTTCAGATGTTTCAATGAGGAGACTCTCAGTTACATAGCAGATGTCCAGTTTTTCCTGAAAGATTCTTGTGTAGGACACATCGTTCCGTTTGTTACTATGCATTTGGCTACCGAAACTAACCGAAAATTCAGTGACCTACACGTCGAACTTTTTTCCGAATTAACTCCATAATATCGACTGAAACATGGAAAACGTTGTTTGAATCAATCCTCAAGGTGTTTTGTCATATATCTCTTCATTGAAATGCCGATCCTGGAAGCCTGCATTCTTCTCTGATTCGGATGGAAAAATACTGGTAGCTGACTTTTGCACACCAATTTCCACGCAGACACCGTGCGGGACACTTGGCAATTGTAGTCTCTTATGGTCAATCTTCCAATGATATGCCTACAAATACGTCACAATGCTGCAGACACCTTGGGGAAACGACAGAAAGTGTCCGTTCATTCCTGTCGCATTCACAGCCATATAAGGCGATCATGGAAAACGTAGCTTCAGAAATCCTGTTCATTTCCTGGTCGCTCAAACATCTTGGTTTTGCCTGAAGCTTTTGTTATAAGGCACTCACAGTGAAAATCTTTGCAGTTCTGGAAACGTAAGAGTGTCTTCTTTCCAAAACTATCAATTCCAAGCATAGTCGAGCATCTTTTCGTGACAAAATATTGCGCTTAAAACGGGCACGTCTTTTTATCCAAAAATGAAATAATGCCCCTATAGGACTAACAGGTTAAGATAATCGTCACGCAATTCCTTCTCATAGTCAGTATACTGTATGTCGAGAAATGTGCCTATTTTCTTCGAAGTACGTAATGCCACGATTCCAAAGCTATACGATACTACAGATAGTAAGTTAATTACCTCACATCTCGGAAAAGACTGGTAATGTTGTACTTCTTGTTGACTAAATTCGTGTTAATGTTGGGTTTTTGAGCTAGCGCCCAGTAGACTCCCATTCACTCCGTGAAATCTGCCGTTGTGATTTAAACTCCACTCTGGGAGACACATCGATCTGCAGGTTGAACATGGTGAGATTGGAGACTCCTAAATTGATAGTGCAGTTTGTTTAGGTGATTTAACAGCTAGTTAGCTACTTCACATGCTGATATTGTCTTTGGTATTATTGTGTGTAGATACATTTAGCCAGTCAGCCAGCCCACACAGAGAGCATTGCATTGTGGATGTTGTAGTCGACTTGAGCTGCAACAGATTTCCACAACGATTTTCCATCTTGTTACCAACCTTATTATTAGGGAAGCACCGATAGTACATTTTTGGCCGATACCGATATCCAATATTTTCCTTGCCAAAAAGAAACCATACCGATAACTGATATAAAACATTTTGCCGTCTTTTAAGCATTCTAGTACAGTTAAATAGTGAATGTCTGGGGGCATTTCTGTTAGTTTTTGCTGTTCTCCAAATACTACTTTCGAGTTTATAGTAAATTAGCTTCAACTGGTGGAGGGATTCGACACACCCCATTTAGCCATACCCTAGGTTTATCTGTATTTCTACACACCCCATTTAGCCATACCCTAGGTTTATCTGTATTTCTACACACCCCATTTAGCCATACCCTAGGTTTATCTGTATTTCTACACACCCCATTTAGCCATACCCTAGGTTTATCTGTATTTCTACACATCCCATTTAGCCATACCTAGGTTTAGCTGTATTTCTACACACCCCATTTAGCCATACCCTAGGTTTATCTGTATTTCTACACACCCAAACTACTTGATGTGTCTATGGGACAGAGGAGGAGGGGATATGAAGAGAGGGAAGGGAGGAGAGAGGGAGATGTCAACAGAGATAGGGCTGACAGAATAACATGCAGTCAACTGAATATCTTTTCAGAACTGACTTCTCACCAGTGATGTCATCACAACCAGCAATCTTTTCAATCTTGGTCTGGCTCAGCTTGACCCCTGACCTTTGTTTTTAAATAATGAAATTCAGACAGAAGCAAATGTATTAAATTAGATCCACCACGTGTTTCAATCAGACCACCATAGTCCCTGTGTCTAAGAACACCAAGGTAACCTGCCTAAATGACTACCGACCGGTAGCTCTCACGTCTGTAGCCATGAAGTGATTTGAAAGGCTGGTCCTGGCTCACATCAACACCATTATCCCAGAAACCCGAGACCCACTGCAATTTCCATACCGCCCAACAGATCCACAGATGATGCAATCTCTATTGAACTCCACACTGCCCTTTCCCACCTGGACAAAAGGAACACCTATGTGTGAATGCTATTCATTGACTACAGCTCAGCGTTCAACACCATAGTGCCCTCAAAGCTCATCACTAAGCTAAGGACCCTGGGACTGAACACCTCCCCTACAACTGGATCCTGGACTTCCTGACGGGCCGCCCCAGGTGGTGAGGGTAGGTAGCAACAGGTGGTAAGGGTAGGTAACAACAGGTGGTAAGACGGGCCGCCCCCAGGTGGTAAGGGTAGGTCACAACACATCCTCCACGCTGATCCTCAACACGGGGGCTGTGTGCTCAGTCCCCTCCTGTACTGATCCTCCTCAACACGGGGGCTGTGTGCTCAGTCCTCCTGTACTGATCCTCAACACGGGGGCTGTGTGCTCAGTCCCCTCCTGTACTGATCCTCAACACGGGGCTGTGTGCTCAGTCCCCTCCTGTACTCCCTGTTCACTCATGACTGCACGCCGAGGCATGACTACAACACCATCATTAAGTTTGCCGATGACACAACAGCGGTAGGCCTGATCACTGACAACAGTGCGACAGCCTATAGGGAGGAGGTCAGAGACCTGGCCGTGTGCTGCCAGGACAACAATCTCTCACTCAACGTGATCAAGACAAAGGCGATGATTGTGAAAGACAGGAAAGGAGGACCGAGGACGCCCCCATTCTCATCAACGGGGCTGTAGTGGAGCAGGTTGAGAGCTTCAAGTTCCTTGGTGTCACATCACCAACAAACTAACATGGTCCAATCACACAAAGACAGTCGTGAAGCAGGCACGAAAAAAAAAGAAGCCTGAAAAGATTTGGCATGGGTACTCAGATCCTCAAAGGTTCTACAGCTGCACCATCGAGAGCATCCTGACGGGTTGCATCACTGCCTGGTATGGCAACTGATCGACCTCTGACCGCATGACACTATAGAGGGTAGTGCGTACGGCCCAGTACATCACTGAGTCATCTAATCAAATGGCTACCCAGACTATTTGCATTGTCCCCCCCCCCTTCGCCTACTCTGCTGCTACTCTCTGTTATTATCTATGTATAGTCACTTTAATAACTCTACCTACATGTAAATATTACCTCAATTACCTTGACACCGGTGACCCGCACATTGACTCTGCCGGTACACCGGTACCACTAGGGCCTTCTCAACCAGATGGTTCCACTAGGGCCTTCTCAACCAGATGGTACCACTAGGGCCTTCTCAACCCAGATGGTTCCACTATGGCCCTCTCAACCAGATGGTTCCACTATGGCCTTCTCAACCAGATGGTTCCACTATGGCCTTCTCAACCAGATGGTTCCACTATGGCCTTCTCAACCAGATGGTTCCACTAGGGCCCTCTCAACCAGATGGTTCCACTAGGGCCTTCTCAACCAGATGGTACCACTGGCCTTCTCAACCAGATGGTTCCACTAGGGCCATCTCAACCAGATGGTTCCACTAGGGCCATCTCAACCAGATGGTTCCACTAGGCCCCCTCTCAACCAGATGGTACCACTAGGGCCCTCTCAACCAGATGGTTCCACTAGGGCCATCTCAACCAGATGGTTCCACTAGGGCCCTCTCAACCAGATGGTTCCACTAGGGCCATCTCAACCAGATGGTTCCACTATGGCCCTCTCAACCAGATGGTTCCACTATGGCCCTCTCAACCAGATGGTTCCACTATGGCCCTCTCAACCAGATGGTTCCACTATGGCCCTCTCAACCAGATGGTTCCACTATGGCCCTCTCAACCAGATGGTACCACTAGGGCCCTCTCAACCAGATGGTTCCACTGGGCCCTCTCAACCAGATGGTTCCACTATGGCCCTCTCAACCAGATGGTACCACTAGGGCCCTCTCAACCAGATGGTTCCACTAGGGCCTTCTCAACCAGCTGGCTCCACTAAGGTCCTCTCAGTCAGCTGGTGTGTGTAGGAGAGTGTGATCTGTGTGTACAACTAGTAGAAGTACACATTTTAAGGAAATTAACTAAAGTGATACATCTAGTCCTAGGTTTTATTTACTGTGGTGTTTGTTCTCCATTAGTTACCCTGTTCTCATCACAACAGGTCACACATTCTGCTGACATGATTACACACTGTGGTATTTCACCTAACAGATAACAATATTATATTTTGGGGTCTTTGTAATCTGAGGGAAATATGTGTCTCTTATATCGTTCTACATTTGTCAGGAGGTTAGGAAGTACAGCTCAGTATCCAACTGATTTTGTGGGCAGTGGGCACATAGCCTGTCTTCTCTCTGCCTGTTTCAATCCTTTCTCAATAGCAAGGCTATGCTCACTTCATTTCTATATTGTACATGTTTTCCTCAGTTTTCTATCAGATAGTCTGTCACCATGTAATGGGGCGGCAGGGTAGGTTAGAGTGTTGGACTAGTAACCGGAAGGTTGCAAGTTCAAACCCCCGAGCTGACAAGGTACAAATCTGTCGTTCTGCCCTGAACAGGCAGTTAACCCACTGTTCCTAGGACGTCATTGAAAATAAGAATTTGTTCTTAACTGACTTGTCTAGTAAAATAAAGGGGGAAAAAATGTCTGTTTAGGGCGAAATAGTCTTGGGATTTTTTTTATTTTGGGGGAAAAAAATGTTTTGTATCTGGGAGATATAAGAAAGATCAGGAAACTCATATTAATATTTGACATTATTTAACCCTTATTGTTTGGAACTAAACTCTCCATATATACTTCCATAAATGTGTTAAACTGGTACCAGGAGACCTTCAGACGAGTCTTGTAAAGCTTGTGGGTGTCCTAGATCACAACAACCTGTCTGTGTTCCTGAGAGACTCACCTTTCCATAGTGGGGTCATGTTAGTGTGTCCTAGATCACAACAACCTGTCTGTGTTCTGAGAGACTCACCTTTCCATAGTGGGGTCATGTTAGTGTGTCCTAGATCACAACAACCTGTCTGTGTTCCTGAGAGACTCACCTTTCCATAGTGGGGTCATGTTAGTGTGTCCTAGATCACAACAACCTGTCTGTGTTCCTGAGAGACTCACCTTTCCATAGTGGGGTCATGTTAGTGTGTCCTAGATCACAACAACCTGTCTGTGTTCCTGAGAGACTCACCTTTCCATAGCGGGTCATGATGGTGTGTCCTAGATCACAACAACCTGTCTGTGTTCCTGAGACTCACCTTTCCATAGTGGAGGTCATGTTAGTGTGTCCTAGATCACAACAACCTGTCTGTGTTCCTGAGAGACTCACCTTTCCATAGTGGGGGTCATGTTAGTGTGTCTAGATCACAACAACCTGTATGTGTTCCTGAGAGACTCACCTTTCCATAGTGGGGTCATGTTAGTGTGTCCTAGATCACATCAACCTGTATGTGTTCTGAGAGACTCACCTTTCCATAGTGGGGTCATGTTAGTGTGTCCTAGATCACAACAACCTGTCTGTGTTCCTGAGACTCACCTTTCCATAGTGGGGTCATGTTAGTGTGTCCTAGATCACAACAACCTGTCTGTGTTCTGAGAGACTCACCTTTCCATAGTGGGGTCATGTTAGTGTGTCCTAGATCACAACAACCTGTCTGTGTTCCTGAAAGACTCACCTTTCCATAGTGGGGTCATGTTAGTGTGTCCTAGATCACAACAACCTGTCTGTGTTCCTGAGAGACTCACCTTTCCATAGTGGGGTCATGTTAGTGTGTCGTTCAAACGGTTCTGACACTACAGACAGAAGTTAGCAGATGGACTGTATGACCTCAGACGATGCTTAGGGGCCATAGAGCAAAACGGAGAACATCATCGTGTTCCTGAGTCTCATCTTTCCATCGTTTACAGGCCAAACTGATCTGGCGTTACAGATTTCCACACGGCCGTAGAAATTGTAGGCTAAGGGTTCAATTGTAAATGAAAAGAGCATCTGCCAAACATGGATTGTGTGTAAAGAGCATCTGCCAAACATGGATTGTGTGTGAAGAGCATCTGCCAAACATGGATTGTGTGTGAAGAGCATCTGCCAAACATGGATTGTGTGTGAGGTACAGAGATGTGGTCAGTCATATAATAATCATCCTGTGGTCTACGTTTTGTTCATCATCAAGCAGACCAGATCATTAGAGATGGTGGAGCCTGTTAGGCTGTTTAAAATGGAAGAATATCATTTATATACTCTAGCATGAGACTAATACCTCTATATACATTTTAACAGGATTTGAGTGAAGTTTTCTAAATTGTTTTCATAATATATATATATATATATATATACCATTTTCACTGAGACATCATCAATTTAAATCCCAATTTGTAAGGAAAGAATAAATAATAAAAAATCCACAATGTATTGGACAGAGCTATGAGGTCTAAAGGTCTGTCTTTCCAAGACATTCTGTTCATCTGCAAGCAGACCTGATGATTATAGATGGAGGGAGAACCTGTTATTTACAATGGAAGAATATAACTTACTGTAGCCTATATAAATTTACAAGAGAAAGTTCTGGATTACTTTTCTTTGTTAACAGTCCTACAACTGTCACATTATGTATCAACTGATTTACTTAACTAAAGGCACATCTCAATATGTGGTCCAGGTGTCTTAGTGTTCCTATAGAAACCTGTGTCCAAACTCAGCATTAAATAGCATCTAATCAGAATAGTGTACAGAGCTAAGTTATTACAGCTATTTAAATGTAATGCGCTTTTTAGTGTTTATTCTGTGTCATTAATAAAATCACTGTTGCCTATTAGATCAATATCAGTGTGAACACATCTGATTGGACTAGATCCATGTTGAGGTGAGACACATCTGATTGGACTAGATCCATGTTGAGGTGAGACACGTCTGATTGGACTAGATCCATGTTGAGGTGAGACCATACCATGTCTTTATTGGTTTGTGTGAGAAGGCAGTTTGGGAGAAGGTGGTGGACCGTTTGAGGATTCTACAGTTCCCCTGGTGGAGGTTCTTGGAACACTGATATTTAAGTCTGAGGTTGATGAATACCAAATGTGATCCTGCTGTGTTAAAACCTGTTAAAGCGAGGGGTTCCCCTCAGGGAACAAATGAAGCTCTGTGCCCAAAGCGCGCCCTAACGCACATGGAAATCCTCGCGACACTCAACGTTTTTCGCCTCATTGGGTCAAAGTTCACAGCATTTGCACAATTAAACGCTCTACTAAATGAGGACATCTTAGTGGAAGACATAAGAAGTGTTTCCAGATCCATAACTTGTTGGGAAGGGAGGGGGCGATGACGTCAAAGTTGCCCCAACTTTCAGGATCTCAAAACTAGTTTGGAAGATTGCCTGCCCTGTGAGTTCTGAGATACTCACAGACATAATTCAAACGGTTTTAGAAGAGAGGTTTTCTATCCAATAATATAATCATTTGCATATATTAGCAATTTAGGACAGATTTTTATGCAGTTTACTATGGGCAGAATAGGAGAACAAGTTGAGAATAGGCCTATATTGCTGTATTGGTTCTGTGGTTTTCAGAGAAACAAAATAGTTCAGAGTTCTGGTAATTTAGGGAGATAATAAAACATCCCCACTTTTAGAACCCAGGGAACCAGGAAAAGTAGCCTACTTCCATGCGTAGGGAGGAGTCATCACTCATAACAGGAAAAGTAGCCTACTTCTATGCGTACTGAGGGTCATCACTCATAACAGGAAAAGTAGACTTCCAGGGGGTACGAGCGTCATCACTCAGAACAGGAAGGGGGAGACTTCTAGGCGTACTGAGGCGTCATCAATAACAGGAAAAGTAGGGGACTTCCATGCGTAGAGGCGTCATCACTCATAACAGGAAAAGTAGCCTACTTCCATGCGTACTGAGGCGTCATCACTCATAACAGGAAAGGTAGCCTACTTCCATGCGTACTGAGGCGTCATCACTCATAACAGGAAAAGTAGCCTACTTCCATGCGTAGGGGAGGCGTCATCACTCATAATAGACAGGAATGACAATAAAGACAGGACATTCAAACAAAAGACAATAATTAAATTGACAGAACAATAAAAAAAAAAAATGGACAAAATCATAAATGTTATGAAATAAAACAGCTTGTTGATCAAGTGTAGCAATTTTAATTGAAATGACCGTTAATCAACATTCATGAGAAAATATTTGAATGAAAGTTTAACATTTACTGGTTGTGAAAAAGTGCATTCAGAAAGTATTCAGACCTCTTGACTTTTAACACATTTTGATATGTTACAGCCTTAATGACATCACTATACCCCATAATAACATCACTATACCCCATAATGACATCACTATACCCCATAATGACATCACTATACCCCATAATGACATCACTATACCCCATAATGACATCACTATACCCCATAATGACATCACTATACCCCATAATGACATCACTATACCCCATAATAACATCACTATACCCCATAATGACATCACTATACCCCATAATGACATCACTATACCCCATAATGACATCACTATACCCCATAATAACATCTCTATACCCCATAATAACATCACTATACCACATAATAACATCACTGAATACCCCATAATGACATCACTATACCCCATAATGACATCACTATACCCCATAATGACATCACTATACCCCATAATGACATCACTATACCCCATAATGACATCACTATACCCCATAATAACATCACTATACCCCATAATAACATCACTATACCCCATAATAACATCCCTATACCCCATAATGACATCACTATACCCCATAATAACATCACTATACCCCATAATGACATCACTATACTCCATAATGACATCACTATACCCAATAATGACATCACTATACTCCATAATGACATCACTATACCCCATAATGACATCACTATACTTCATAATGACACCACTATACCCCATAATGACATCACTATACCCCATAATGACATCACTATACTCCATAATGACATCACTATACCCCATAATGACATCACTATACTCCATAATGACATCACTATACCCCATAATGACATCACTATACCCCATAATAACATCTCTATACCCCATAATAACATCTCTATACCCCATAATAACATCACTATCCACCACAATGACATCACTATACCCCATAATGACATCACTATACTCCATAATGACATCACTATACCCCATAATGACATCACTATACTCCATAATGACATCACTATACCCCATAATGACATCACTATACCCCATAATGACATCACTATACTCCATAATGACATCACTATACCCCATAATGACATCACTATACTCCATAATGACATCACTATACCCCATAATGACATCACTATACCCCATAATAACATCTCTATAAACCATAATAACATCTCTATACCCCATAATAACATCTCTATACCCCATAATAACATCACTATCCACCACAATGATATCACTATACCCCATAATGACATCACTATACCCCATAATAACATCACTATACCCCATAATATAGGGGGATAATAACATCAGAAGAGGGGGTTAATGACATCACTGTTTATAAGTGTGTATGTGTAGTCTAGTGAGTGTTTATATAGGTGTATGTGTAGTCTAGTGAGTGTTTGTAGTGTGTATGTGAGAGTCTAGTGAGTGTTTATATAGTGTGTATGTGTAGTCTAGTGAGTGTTTAAGATTGTGTATGTGTAGTCTAGTGAGTGTTTATATAGTGTGTATGTGTGGGAGTGAGTGTTTATATAGTGTGTATGTGTAGTCTAGTGAGTGTTTGTAGTGTGTATGTGTAGTCTAGTGAGTGTTTATATAGTGTGTATGTGTAGTCTAGTGAGTGTTTATATAGTGTGTATGTGGAGGGGGAGTGAGTGTTTATATAGGTGTGTATGTGTAGTCTAGTGAGTGTTTGTAGTGTGTATGTGTAGTCTAGTGAGTGTTTATATAGTGTGTATGTGTAGTCTAGTGAGTGTTTAGAATAGTGTGTATGTGTAGTCTAGTGAGTGTTTGTAGGTGTATGTGGAGTCTAGTGAGTGTTTATATAGTGTGTATGTGTAGTCTAGTGAGTGTTTATATAGTGTGCATGTGTATTGTCTATGGAGATTGCATGGCTGAGTGCTTGATTTTATACATCTGTCAGGAAGGGGTGTGGCTGAAATAGAATCCACTAATTTGAAGGGGTGTCCACATACTTTTGTATATATAGTGTATGTACACATGGGTGTTGTTGCACCATACCAACGATAAGCCTGTCTTCCCCATCACATCATGAAAGGTCATGTTGATGTTCATTTAACCTCTGTCTCTCTCTTCCTCTGACTCCTTTTTTCTCCTTTGTTTCTCTCTCTCTTTCTCCTCTGTCTCTCTCTTTCTCCTCTGTCTCTCTCTCTCTTTCTCCTCAGATCTCCAGGCTCAAAGTGTCAGTCCACCAGGTAGGTAGAGTATAAATCTACAGTGATTATAGCAGTTCAATATTAGTCAACTTTATTATCCCACATGGAGAAATTCATGTGTCCATACAAACCATTCTAAACCCCAATAACAAGTAGTGTTTTATGGAACTACTAATACTTGTCAACCACAAAGCATCACTGCTGTTAGAATAACAGAATCACTGTCATCATCTGTCCTCACCACTGTGTTTTCCTCTCTGCTGTTTACAGCTGAAGACTCAGTCAGACTGGTGAATGGGACCACTTCCTGTTCTGGGACAGTGGAAGTCTTCTATGAAGGAGAGTGGACAGGTCTATGTACTGGGTGGTGGAGCATGATGAAAGAGGTTAAGGTTGTGTGTAGAGAGCTGGATTGTGGGAATGTTGTATCTGTATCTAGAGGACCTCTGTTTGAAGATGGAAGAAGAGGAGTCAGACTATCTAGTAGATGTAGTGGAGATGAGTCTTCTATTAGACGGTGTGACATCATAGAAGAACCTGGTGTCTGTTATGTTGAATATTATCATCATGTGACCTGTTCAGGTAAGAGACTGGTCATATTGAGAGATTTATTTATACATTATATAATATTACCATGTATCATGTTTTATGTGTTTTTATTTCATTTAAATAGAGGGAGAGATGTCAGATGTATTTAAACATTATATTTGTGTTTGTCATATTGGTTTATGGGAGATGTTCATGGGCAGATCATTGTAGTTCAGATGGTACTGAAGTGAAGCTGCCTGATGGATGTCCAGCTGTTTATTTTCTATAAAGTGAAGTGAACTTATTCCTGTCTCCTGCCTGCATTATTCCCAACCCGATCCTGAGTGACTAAGAACCCATTTCTACCTCTTACAGTATCAAACATAGCAAACTACTATCTTTTATCCAACATATTTGTGTTTAGTCCTTGACAGTGTCATCAACAAAACTGATTGAATGTTCAACCAACTCTTTTTCTCCAGAGTCTGTGCGGCTTGTGGATGGAGCTGGTCTCTGCTCTGGGAGAGTGGAGGTGAAGTCCAATCAGTCCTGGGCCTCAGTGTGTGAAGCTGACTTTGACCGGCAGGATGCAGAGGTAGTCTGTAGGGATGTTGGCTGTGGGGCTCCTGCAGCTCTACAGGGGGGGCTCTATGGAGAAGGTGAGGGTCAGACCTGGGATAAAGAGTTCCAGTGTAAAGGCAATGAGTCCCTTCTCCTGGACTGTGACACCTCAGACAGAAAACACAACACCTGCCTACCTGGTAATGCTGTTGGACTCACCTGCTCAGGTAAGAAACAGTTTGTCACTCAATCAACATTGTTTCTCACCTGGAGTGAAGAATATGAGAGACAATATAGGTGTGTTTTAGTGAGAAAATAGTAAGATTACTGTCTCTCTCTTTTCTTTTCTCAGAGCCTGATGATGTGAGGCTGGTGGGAGGAGGCAGTCGCTGTGCTGGTGGAGTGGAGTGGTACTACCAGGGAGAGTGGAGGATTGTGGGAGCTGAGGACTGGGATGTAGCTGCAGTAGTGTGTAGACAGCTGGGTTGTGGCTCCACTGTTTCTACTACCTGGAAACACCACTAGAGGGATTAGTTTCCTGTTCTGGGTCTGAGTCTTCACTGAGGGAGTGTTCCAGGTATGATCTCCTTCCTGGACTCACAGTGATCTTCAGTAATAACAAGATACACTATATGGCCACTAGTAGGGAAGGTGACAGGTGTTTTCAACAATCTCAGCTCAGTGAGTCTTCACTCAGGAGCAACAAGAAGTTGACAACTAAAGATTAAAAATAATATCTTGAAAAACTCACTGCTGAGTTCCACATACTTTTGTCCATGTATTATATCTCCTTCCTGGACTCACAGTGATCTGCTCAGGTAATAACAACATATTATAATTATATTCAACTGATTTCCTTCATTCATACAACTTCCTCTGCACCTCTCATGATGACTGTTTAACTTGTCAGTCTGCTTTACTAAATAGATCACTCAGTCAAGTAGGAATCAAATACAACTTAAATATCCCAGAATGCTTTTGTATGTGAGTGTTACCTCAGTGAACGTCTCTACTCACTACCACTGTCACATGTCATGTTATTGTCACATCTAAATGAGGAAAGTAGTTGAGGAGCTACGTTTTCTTTTTCTCTCCTCTTGTTCCAGATGTCCTGCTTCAGCCTGATATCAACATATGTTGTCTCAGTGACTGTAGGCCCACTACTCATGTTGCCCTGTGAGGGAGGGTGGCTGGCACTGTTACATGCTGATGTTATTGTCATATCTATAGGAAACTAGTTGAAGAGGTTTTTCTTGTTCTCTTTTATTGTTACAGATCTCCTGGTCCAGCCTGATATCTTCCTGACTGACTCAATGGGAGGGGTCTCCAGGGGCCACCAGGGGCCCGAGGTGTTCAGGGGCTACAACTTCACCATCACCTGCTCCACTCAGCCACAGTACCCAGGAGGCTCCTTCCTCCTCACGTTCACCGGCTCCAACAGAACCCAGACCCAGCCAGCTGTCAATCACTCTGCTGCCTTCCTCTTCCCTGCTGCAGATGACTCCCACCAAGGGAACTACAGCTGTGTTTATGACAATTATGTTTTCTCTCATAACTTCTCCTCTGAGAGTGAGCTCCTCTCCCTCACCATCACAGGTAACTGAACATGAACCAGACTTATAACGTTGTCATTGACAGATTTCCCACAGATCTATGTGATGATGATCAGTCCCCTCATCAAATGTGTTTCTGTTTGCAGCCTCTCCTCTGCCCAGCCTTCATCATCAGACACGTTGTAGTGCTGCTGATCCTACTGACAGCCATCACCACCTCCTACCTGTACTACAAGGTAAAGACATTTACTCAGACGTTACAAGTCATTTAAACTAGAGGGAGGGGGGAGGGGGAGAGGGAGGGAGAGAATGGAGATACTAGAGAGTAAATGTCTGACTGTTGGTGCTGTGTCTCCCTAGCCCACCAGGAGGCAGAAGAGAGTGAACAGGGTGAGCAGCATGGATCTTTATGTCAATGCCATGGAGATGGTCTCTCTGAGCTCCAGAGCTGAAGCTGGACCGGGAGAGGAGAGAGCAGCCCAGGGGACGGAGTAGGAGTAGAATGAATCTGACCCTACATGCTGATCTTAGGTCAGTTTTGTGTTTTAAATCGATGGTCAGCAGTGGACTGGTGTTTAAAATGTGGTGACAAACCTGAAGTGATTCTAATTTTAATAACAAGTTCAGAATTAGTTTATCTTTCTAGAACCTTGAAGAAATCTTTTAAAAGTAGTGACTGCAACCACCATTATTCATTTAGTTTGGTTTTACCACCAGAGAAACATGGGGTTTGGGGTAACATGGGGTTTTGGGTAACATGGTTTTTGGGTAACATGGGGTTTGGGTAACATGGGGTTTTGGGTAACATGGGTTTTGGGTAACATGGGGTTTTGGGTAACATGGGGTTTTGGGTAACATGGGTTTTGGGTAACATGGGTTTTGGGTAACATGGGGTTTTGGGGTAACATGATTTTGGGTAACATGGGGTTTGGTAACAATGGGGTTTTTAATTATTTTTGGTAGCTCAATGGGGTTTTGTTCCAAATGGGGTTTTGTCTCTTATATTTATTTAGTGTCTCTTAGATTCTTTTATCTTATTTAGTGTCTCTTAGATTCTTTATCTTATTTAGTGTCTCTTAGATTCTTTATCTTATTTAGTGTCTCTTAGATTTTTCTTATTATTATCTTATTTAGTGTCTTTAGATTCTTTATCTTATTTAGTGTCTCTTAGATTCTTTATCTTATTTAGTGTCTCTTAAGATTCTTTATCTTATTTAGTGTCTGTTAGATTCTTTATCTTATTTAGTGTCTCTTAGATTCTTTATCTTATTTAGTGTCTCTTAGATTCTTTATCTTATTTAGTGTTTTTTAGATTCTTTATCTTATTTAGTGTCTTAGATTCTTTATCTTATTTAGTGTCTCTTAGATTCTTTATCTTATTTAGTGTCTCTTAGATTCTTTATCTTATTTAGTGTCTCTTAGATTCTTTATCTTATTTAGTGTCTCTTAGATTCTTTATCTTATTTAGTGATTTAGATTCTTATTCTTATTTTGTATTTTGATTAACATTTATCTTATTTAGTGTTTTAGATTCTTTATCATGATGTTATTGATTATAAATGATTCTTTATATTGATTATGATGTAGTAGTGTTATGTTGTTAGTAGTATAGAGATAATGATAGTTATTGATTATATTTATGATATTAGATTATGATTATCTTAGTGTTTATGTTTATTAGTAGTATTATTATAATGATGTTATTGATTATAAATGTTTGATATTGATTTGAAACATTTTTATAAATGTTTGTTGTAGTATAGAGATAATGATGTTATTGATTATAAATGTTATGATATTGATTATGATGTAGATTTTGTTATGATGTTGCTCTTAAACTGCCATGTAATCAACTGAATGCTTTTAATAAAATTACAGGCTGTCAGTCTGGTGTGATTTAATTATTAGACAGACTACAACATACAGTTTGAATTAACTGAGATCAGTCTGTGTGATTCAGTGTTCGTGGACAGACTACAACATACAGTATGAATTAACTGAGAAGTCTGTGTGATTCCCCTCTTGGACAGACTACAACATACAGTATGAATTAACTGAGATCAGTCTGTGTGATTCCCTCTGGACAGACTACAACATACAGTATGAATTAACTGAGATCAGTCTGTGTGATTCCCCTCTTGGACAGACTACAACATACAGTATGAATTAACTGAGATCAGTCTGTGTGATTCCACTCTTGGACAGACTACAACATACAGTATGAATTAACTGAGATCGGTCTGTGTGATTCCCCTCTTGGACAGACTACAACATACAGTATGAATTAACTGGTAACATTTGGCAGGACGTTAGGAAGTGCATCTCAGTTTCCACCTCATTTTTGGGCAGACATAGCATGTCTTCTCTGGATACAGGTATGACCTGTATTAGTCTTGCTATTGATTTTACTGTTGTCTTTAATTACCCCTATTTGTTTTAACTACATTATTAGTTACTTGAAACTAAAACATATTTCATTTGAGGTCTGAAGCCTATTTTTCAATAGCAAGGCTATGCTCACTGAGTCTGGACATAGTCAAAGCTCCTTAAGTTTGGGTCAGTCTACATACCTGGTCTCTGCCCCAATAATCTCTCCTTTCTCCCAAAGTGTATGATCACTTCCCTTCATGACAGGATTTGACAGGAATAGATTAGTGTGGAAACTTCAATAACCTATACCTTCACCAACATGCTACTACACTTTAACAGTACAGTGCACATGTAAATATTACAGCACTGGCAGAGGATCTCCAAATTGTTGTGGGAGCCAAAACCTCTTGTTGATCTTCCTCACACGTACAATTTACAACATACAGTATGACATTAACTGGTCTGTATTACATTTGTCCTAACAGGATAATTACTGGCAGTGCATCATCAGTTTGCAAAGACAAGCTCAACTTTGAGAATATCATTATTTTAGCACTGTGTGCACATAACTGTTTTCTCAGCAGAGCCAGTTTAGAAGAAATTTATAATTTGTATTTTAATATTGTATAATTTATACCAGCTATTTGTTTTTAGTTTTAAATACTGGTATGTTGCTCTTGTAGGTCATGGTACTGTTTTACTCTAATTTAGTAAAACATTTTTCCCAGAGAAGGAAAGGCACCCTGTGTGAAAACACGAGAAACAGTGTTGAATGACCTAAATGATTCAGTAGGTCTTTCATAGTCAGACCAACCCAAGCTGTACTGTTCAGTAGGATAATAGTAGACCAACCCAAGCTGTACTGTTCAGTAGGATAATAGTAGACCAACCCAAGCTGTACTGTTCAGTAGGATAATAGTAGACCAACCCAAGCTGTACTGTTCAGTAGGATATAGTAGACCAACCCAAGCTGTACTGTTCAGTAGGATAATAGTAGACCAACCAAAGCTGTACTGTTCAGTAGGATAATAGACCAACCCAAGCTGTACTGTTCAGTAGGATAATAGTAGACCAACCAAAGCTGTACTGTTCAGTAGGATAATAGTAGACCAACCCAAGCTGTACTGTTCAGTAGGATAATAGTAGACCAACCCAAGCTGTACTGTTCAGTAGGATAATAGTAGACCAACCCAAGCTGTACTGTTCAGTAGGATAATAGTAGACCAACCCAAGCTGTACTGTTCAGTAGGATAATAGTAGACCAACCCAATCTGTACTGTTCAGTAGGATAATAGTAGACCAACCCAAGCTGTACTGTTCAGTAGGATAATAGTAGACCAACCCAAGCTGTACTGTTCAGTAGGATAATAGTAGACCAACCCAAGCTGTACTGTTCAGTAGGATAATAGTAGACCAACCCAAGCTGTACTGTTCAGTAGGATAATAGTAGACCAACCCAAGCTGTACTGTTCAGTAGGATAATAGTAGACCAACCCAAGCTGTACTGTTCAGTAGGATAATAGTAGACCAACCCAAGCTGTACTGTTCAGTAGAATAGTAGACCAACCCAAGCTGTACTGTTCAGTAGGATAATAGTAGACCAACCCAAGCTGTACTGTTCAGTAGGATAATAGTAGACCAACCCAAGCTGTACTGTTCAGTAGGATAATATAGACCAACCCAAGCTGTACTGTTCAGTAGGATAATAGTAGACCAACCCAATTGTACTGTTCAGTAGGATAATAGTAGACCAACCTAGCAAGCTGTACTGTTCAGTAGGATAATATTGTTATTAGCAGTGTTTATATAGTACAGACACCTAGCACTATTGTTGGATTAGCAGTGTTTATATAGTACAGACACCTAGAAGATTAACTGCACTATTGTTATTAACAGTGTTTATATAGTTAGCACTATTGTTGGAGTGTTTATTAGCAGTGTTAGCAGTGTTTATATAGTACAGACACCTAGCACTATTGTTGGATTAGCAGTGTTTATATAGTTAGCACTATTGTTGGATTAACAGTGTTTATATAGTACAGACACCTAGCACTATTGTTGATTACAGTGTTTATATAGTACAGATTACCTAGTACAGACACCTATTGTTGGATTAGCAGTGTTTATATAGTACAGACACCTAGCACTATTGTTGGATTAGCAGTGTTTATATAGTACAGACACCTAGCACTATTGTTGGATTAGCAGTGTTTATAGTAGTACAGACACCTAGCACTATTGTTGGATTAGCAGTGTTTATATAGTACAGACACCTAGCACTATTGTTGGATTAGCAGTGTTTATATAGTACAGACACCTAGCACTATTGTTGATTAGCAGTGTTTATATAGTACAGACACCTAGCACTATTGTTGGATTAGCAGTGTTTATATAGTACAGACACCTACAGCACTATTGTTGGATTAGCAGTGTTTATATAGTACAGACACCTAGCACTATTGTTGGATTAGCAGTGTTTATATAGTACAGACACCTAGCACTATTGTTGTATTAGCAGTGTTTATATAGTACAGACACCTAGCACTATTGTTGGATTAGCAGTGTTTATATAGTACAGACACCTAGCACTATTGTTGGATTAGCAGTGTTTATATAGTACAGACACCTAGCACTATTGTTGGATTAGCAGTGTTTATATAGTACAGACACCTAGCACTATTGTTGGATTAGCAGTGTTTATATAGTACAGACACCTAGCACTATTGTTGGATTAGCAGTGTTTATATAGTACAGACACCTAGCACTATTGTTATTAGCAGTGTTTATATAGTACAGACACCTAGCACTATTGTTGGATTAGCAGTGTTTATTAGTGTTTAGTACAGACACCTAGCACTATTGTTGATTAGCAGTGTTTATATAGTACAGACACCTAGCACTATTGTTGGATTAGCAGTGTTTATATAGTACAGACACCTAGCACTATTGTTGGATTAGCAGTGTTTATATGGAGACACCTAGCACTATTGTTGGATTAGCAGTGTTTATATAGTACAGACACCTAGCACTATTGTTGGATTACAGTGTTTATATAGTACAGACACCTAGCACTATTGTTGGATTAGCAGTGTTTATATAGTACAGACACCTAGCACTATTGTTGGATTAGCAGTGTTTATATAGTACAGACACCTAGCACTATTGTTGGATTAGCAGTGTTTATATAGTACAGACACCTAGCACTATTGTTGGATTAGCAGTGTTTATATAGTACAGACACCTAGCACTATTGTTGGATTACAGTGTTTATATAGTACAGACACCTAGCACTATTGTTGGATTAACAGTGTTTATATAGTACAGACACCTAGCACTATTGTTGGATTAGCAGTGTTTATATAGTACAGACACCTAGCACTATTGTTGGATTAGTACAGTGTTTATTAGTACAGACACCTAGCACTATTGTTGGATTAGCAGTGTTTATATAGTACAGACACCTAGCACTATTGTTGGATTAGCAGTGTTTATATAGTACAGACACCTAGCACTATTGTTGGATTAGTTGTTTATATAGATTAGCACATTGTTGATTAGCAGTGTTTATATAGTACAGACACCTAGCACTATTGTTGGATTAGCAGTGTTTATATAGTACAGACACCTAGCACTATTGTTGGATTAGCAGTGTTTATATAGTACAGACACCTAGCACTATTGTTGGATTAGCAGTGTTTATATAGTACAGACACCTAGCACTATTGTTGGATAGCACTATTGTTGGATGTAGCAGTGTTTATATAGTACAGACACCTAGCACTATTGTTGGATTAGCAGTGTTTATATAGTACAGACACCTAGCACTATTGTTGGATTAGCAGTGTTTATATAGTACAGACACCTAGCACTATTGTTGGATTAGCAGTGTTTATATAGTACAGACACCTACTATTGTTGGATTACAGTGTTTATATAGTACATTGTTGGATTAGCAGTGTTTATGTTTAGTACAGACACCTAGCACTATTGTTGGATTAGCAGTGTTTATATAGTACAGACACCTAGCACTATTGTTGGATTAGCAGTGTTTATATAGTACAGACACCTAGCACTATTGTTGGATTAGCAGTGTTTATATAGTACAGACACCTAGCACTATTGTTGGATTAGCAGTGTTTATATAGTACAGACACCTAGCACTATTGTTGGATTAGCAGTGTTTATATAGTACAGACACCTAGCACTATTGTTGGATTAGCAGTGTTTATATAGTACAGACACCTAGCACTATTGTTGGATTAGCAGTGTTTATATAGCAGTGTTTATATAGTACAGACACCTAGCACTATTGTTGGATTAGCAGTGTTTATATAGTACAGACACCTAGCACTATTGTTGGATTAGCAGTGTTTATATAGTACAGACACCTAGCACTATTGTTGGATTAGCAGTGTTTATATAGTACAGACACCTAGCACTATTGTTGATTAGCAGTGTTTATATAGTACAGACACCTAGCACTATTGTTGGATTAGCAGTGTTTATATAGTACAGACACCTAGCACTATTGTTGGATTAGCAGTGTTTATATAGTACAGACACCTAGCACTATTGTTACAGACACCTATTAGCAGTGTTTATATAGTACAGACACCTAGCACTATTGTTGGATTAGCAGTGTTTATATAGTACAGACACCTAGCACTATTGTTGGATTAGCAGTGTTTATATAGTACAGACACCTAGCACTATTGTTGGATTAGCAGTGTTTATATAGTACAGACACCTAGCACTATTGTTGGATTAGCAGTGTTTATATAGTACAGACACCTAGCACTATTGTTGGATTAGCAGTGTTTATATAGTACAGACACCTAGCACACCTAGCACTATTGTTGTATTAGCAGTGTTTATATAGTACAGACACCTAGCACTATTGTTGGATTAGCAGTGTTTATATAGTACAGACACCTAGCACTATTGTTGGATTAGCAGTGTTTATATAGTACAGACACCTAGCACTATTGTTGGATTAGCAGTGTTTATATAGTACAGACATAGCACTATTGTTGGATTAGCAGTGTTTATATAGTACAGACACCTAGCACTATTGTTGGATTAGCAGTGTTTATATAGTACAGACACCTAGCACTATTGTTGGATTAGCAGTGTTTATATAGTACAGACACCTAGCACTATTGTTGGATTAGCAGTGTTTATATAGTACAGACACCTAGCACTATTGTTGGATTAGCAGTGTTTAGTGTTTATATAGTACAGACACCTAGCACTATTGTTGGATTAGCAGTGTTTATATAGTACAGACACCTAGCACTATTGTTGGATTAGCAGTGTTTATATAGTACAGACACCTAGCACTATTGTTGGATTAGCAGTGTTTATATAGTACAGACACCTAGCACTATTGTTGGATTAGCAGTGTTTATATAGTACAGACACCTAGCACTATTGTTGGATTAGCAGTGTTTATATAGTACAGACACCTAGCACTATTGTTGGATTAGCAGTGTTTATATAGTTTATTAGCTAGCACTATTGTTGGATTAGCATATAGTACAGACACCTAGCACTATTGTTGATTAGCAGTGTTTATATAGTACAGACACCTAGCACTATTGTTGGATTAGTACAGTGCACTATTGTTTTATATAGTACAGACACCTAGCACTATTGTTGGATTAGCAGTGTTTATATAGTACAGACACCTAGCACTATTGTTGGATTAGCAGTGTTTATATAGTACAGACACCTAGCACTATTGTTGGATTAGTACAGACACCTAGCACTATTGTTGATTAGCAGTGTTTATTAGCAGTGTTTATATAGTACAGACACCTAGCACTATTGTTGGATTAGCAGTGTTTATATAGTACAGACACCTAGCACTATTGTTGTTTATTAGCAGTGTTTATTATAGTACAGACACCTAGCACTATTGTTGGATTAGCAGTGTTTATATAGTACAGACACCTAGCACTATTGTTGGATTAGCAGTGTTTATATAGTACAGACACCTAGCACTATTGTTGGATTAGCAGTGTTTATATAGTACAGACACCTAGCACTATTGTTGGATTAGCAGTGTTTATATAGTACAGACACCTAGCACTATTGTTGGATTAGCAGTGTTTATATAGTACAGACACCTAGCACTATTGTTGGATTAGCAGTGTTTATATAGTACAGACACCTAGCACTATTGTTGGATTAGCAGTGTTTATATAGTGTAGCACTATTGTTATTAGCAGTGTTTATATAGTACAGACACCTAGCACTATTGTTGGATTAGCAGTGTTTATATAGTACAGACACCTAGCACTATTGTTGGATTAGCAGTGTTTATATAGTACAGACACCTAGCACTATTGTTGGATTAGCAGTGTTTATATAGTACAGAAATCTTATGTTTATTTGACTCTGATGATAAAGAAATATAAAATATTCCTGTAAAAGTCTGTGTTAAATATTTAGGAATACATCTGTCAAAACCACTTAGTCAGACAACATATGAATTTCTCTCCTAAAATTAAGAATGTGTGTTTTTACCAAAAATATATGTAATAATTGTCTCCAAAGAGATGTTTCTATACTTGGGAGAGGACTTCTGTCCAAGGCAGAGGGACTGTCTGGTTTTGTGGACCCCTCATTATCTTTATGTGTAAATCCTGCTACTTGTAAAGAGATCAATAAGACCTTTCTTGACTTCATCTGGAAAAATACATCTCACAAACTAAAAGAGTCAGTCCTCTAATAAAAGAGATGAAGGAGGTCTGGAAGTGGTGGACTTTGTGACATAAATAACACTTTCAAGATCAACTGGTTGAAAAGATGTTTGATCAATACTGATTCAATATGGTATTTCCTTCCAAATCATGTGTTTCATAAGTTGAGAGGTCTTCAATTTTACTGAAATGTAATTATATTCCTGAAAGATTACCCACTAAATTGGCTACGTTTCACCAACCAGCTTTAATGGCCTGGAAAATATGTTTCCTGCACATTTTTCCCCACATAAAGCTCCTTTGTGGAATAATTCAGACATAACTGTAAGGAATAAGTCATTGTTCTACCCCAGCTGGCATGAGAGGAATAACGACTTTGTTCTTGATGTTTTTGACAACAGAGGTAATATTCTCACATATGAACAATTTATAACATTGAAAGAGTTTCCAATTCCTTTCAGAGAGTTTATTTCTGTGGTCAGAGCCGTTCCCAGGGGTCTAACTACACTAATGAAAACCCATCTTATCTTTGGTAATGATCACAAAGTTGATCCAGAACTCAGAGCCGTTCCCAGAGGTCTAACTACACTAATGAAAACCCATCTTATCTTTGGTAATGATCACAAAGTTGATCCAGAACTCAGGGCCGTTCCCAGGGGTCTAACTACACTAATGAAAACCCATCTTATCTTTGGTAATGATCACAAAGTTGATCCAGAACTCAGAGCCGTTCCCAGGGGTCTAACTACACTAATGAAAACCCATCTTATCTTTGGTAATGATCACAAAGTTGATCCAGAACTCAGAGCCGTTCCCAGGGGTCTAACTACACTAATGAAAACCCATCTTATCTTTGGTAATGATCAAAGTTGATCCAGAAAAGTTGATCCAGAAAACTCAGAGCCGTTTCCAGAACCAGGGGTCTAACTACACTAATGAAAACCCATCTTATCTTTGGTAATGATCACAAAGTTGATCCAGAACTCAGAGCCGTTCCCAGGGGTCTAACTACACTAATGAAAACCCATCTTATCTTTGGTAATGATCACAAAGTTGATCCAGAACTCAGAGCCGTTCCCAGGGGTCTAACTACACTAATGAAAACCCATCTTATCTTTGGTAATGATCACAAAGTTGATCCAGAACTCAGATTGGAAGGTGAAAACCCATCTTATCTTTGGGTTTACTTGAGAAATCTTGAGAAATCTTGTTGTAATAAATATATAAGACAAATTCTCCGTTCACAAAACCAACTTCCACCGAGAGGAAAGTGTTTGTGGAACCTGCTTCTTATTCCTGACCTTGTCTGGAAACATGCCTGGTTAAGGCTTTACAAATACTGTATAACAAACAAGGTTAAGGAAGAGCACTTTAACATGTTACATCAGATATATCCATGTAATTCTATGATGTCCACATGTGGCTGTTGATGATATCTGTGTTTTCTGTGAAAAAGGTGAGAATCTGTCCCACTTGTTGTTTGATGTACATTTGTGTCAGAATTTTGGGAAAACCTTGTAAGATACTTATTTACCATTATGAACACTGCCCATGTTTAACATGAAGGATATAATATGTTACTATTGCAATGACAACAAAACCACTGAAGTGATTGTGATTCTTTTTATTCTTGTTGCCAAATACTTTGTACACAAACAAAAATTCCAAAATTCTATACCAAAATTACAAATTTTTCTGACTGAATTTAAATATTTTATTAAAACATTAACCCTAGTGAATAACAACAAGAAAAAACATTTTCCTGAATCATTATAGATTTTTTCAGAATGATAACAATTTCACTAAAATAGTAATTTTTTTATTACTTCATTGATATTTTGTGTGTTTTAGTATTTTCTAGTTGATACTAGTTCTGTTTTGTATGATGAAATAATGTCAATTGTTGGTCTGTATTTTGAATAATTTTTTTTATATATTAAATAAAACATAAAAAGACACATCGTCATCTGCTGACTGGAGGGGCAACACAGTTGAGGAACCAAAAGTGTATTTTCATTTATTTCATAAAAGTGTAATATTATATTAAGTCGTTCAAAGAGAAGTATGTGTTGATTGATTCGTTTATAATGAGTGATAATTTAAAACAAACTCTAGACCCACTACATATTTACATTGAACCATAGTTCTGACATGGATCATTTTGACCCCAGAGGCATATCTTTTATCACAGCCAAAATGTGGTTTATTCCATTATTCATGACTTTGTCAATCAATTTGTTCTTAATACATCTAAATCATGGTTTAGTGTATCTGTATCAATATGGACAGCTACAAGATTTCTCTCCTGTGTGTGTTCTCTGGTGTAAAGTCAAATGGCTAGATGGAACAAAACTCTACATCAGAAAATACATACATGAAGGAGTTGTTTCATGATATCAATGAAATGATGTCACAATGTAGAATGTTTAAACATTGTAGAAGGAGTATTTTAATGATGTCACAATGTAAAATGTTTTAACATTGTAGTAGGAGTATTTTAATGATGTCACAATGTAGAATGTTTTAACATTGTAGAAGGAGTATTTTAATGATGTCACAATGTAGAATGTTTTAACATTGTAGTAGGAGTATTTTAATGATGCCACAATGTAGAATGTTTTAACATTGTATTTTAATGATGCCACAATGTAGAATGTTTTAACATTGTAGTATTTTAATGATGCCACAATGTAGAATGTTTTAACATTGTAGAAGGAGTATTTTAATGATGCCACAATGTAGAATGTTTTAACATTGTAGAAGGAGTATTTTAATGATGTCACAATGTAGAATGTTTTAACATTGTAGTAGGAGTATTTTAATGATGTCACAATGTAGAATGTTTTAACATTGTAGTAGGAGTATTTTAGTAAGTTTGTGTTACACCTGTGCTGGCTTGTCCATCTCGTTAGTGTGAAGGTGTTTCACCTGAGCTGGTCCAGGTGCTATTTAAGAGTGTCTGGCCCAGAATGCCAGTCGTCTTGATAGATGTGGAGAGTCAACACCTTTAGTTGCTCCACCTTCGTCCTATTGAGGATGTTTTAATTTCAGGTTGAGGTTTTCGTACTGAAGAGAGCCTTATTTTGAAGAAGACAAAAATGAATCCAAACAAGCAAACCAGGTGGGTTCCGGGGACTGGTATAGCAAATACCGTAAGATTTTCATGGACTGAAAAGGAGATGGTGTCTTGGGGCAGGGAAACTTTTGGAAGGACCATATTGATGGGATGCCTCAAGATAGAGGTGAAGGAAGTGCTCTGCCTCCAAGGCAACCCAAATGAAAAAGGTTTTGATGTGACATTTCACAAGGAAGAGAAACATGATGACGTATTGAAGATGGCAAAGGAAGCGGGAAAAAAAGGACCCCTGTGCCATTATGCGGTGACCAGCCTGGCAAAGAACAACTTCAGGGTGGTCACCGTAAACATGTACAATCCGCATGTGAAGGATGAAGAAGTGAGGGCCTTTCTGGGGAGATACATGGACAATGTCTCCTCAGCGAGGTACCTCAGGGACTCCCTGGGTTTCTGGGACGGGAGAAGAGGTTTCCAGGCGTTACTCAGGGAGTCCCCGAAGAGTGAGGATGGCTACCTCCATCCTCCGGCGATGTTCTCCCTGGGGGCTGACAGGGGGCCCATCAGCCTCCATTTTGCAGGCGTTGTATGGCCTATGGCCATATCCTGGCCTCGTGCAGCGCCAAGAGGTGTCGATTTTGTGGGTCGGAAGAGGACGAGGCCAAGGAATGTGACGAGCCCAAGGCTTGCCACGGGTGTGGCTCAAGAGCACACCTGTGGCGTGATTGCCCGGCTCGTCACAGGTCATACGCGTCTGCAGCTGGGGGGGGGAGCGGGGGATGGGGGAGGAAAGAGAGGACGCACGCGGATTGTACGGATGGCACAGGGGAAAAGACGGAGAAGGACGAAGAAGGGAAGAATGAAGAGGCGAAAAGAAAGAGGAGAGAAGATGGAAAGAAGGAAAAAGAAGGAGAGATTAAAAAGAAGGTGGAAGAACGTGGAGGAGCAGAGAAGAGGGAGAAGGGGACAGTGGTACGAGAAGGAGTGGAAGAGGGAACGGGGACAGTGAAGGAGAAGGAGGGAGGAGTGGAGGTTGGGGGGGGGATGGGGGAAGGAGTGGGGGACAGCCTGCCAGGCTTCCTCGAGGTCGAAATGAGGGATTTGGTGGAGGAGTTAACGGGGATGGGACGTTGTGTCTCCCCGCTACCTCCTTCACCAAAGAAGAAAGGGATGAAGAGGGGAGCTTGGCAGGAAGTGAGAGGGAGGGGGTGTGGAGGGGGAGGGGGCTAAGAGAGTGGCGGGGGAGGGTAATTTGTCCTCCCTGTTTGCCTCAGCCCCTTGCATTTTAGTGGATGACTCCAGTGAGGGGTCGGTGGGCTGTTTGCTAGAGGGATCCCAACTCCTGTTTGAGGAGATGGGGTCCCCTACATGCAGCCCCGAGGCAAACAGGGAGGGGGGGGGATGGTGGGTGGGGAGGGAGGACCCAACACACTGCCTGGGTCATGGGTTGGGATGGAGGACGGGGGGGCGTCAGGAGAGGAGAGGACGTCCCCGCCGGTGGAGATGGACCAGGGGAGCATCGGGTGAGTCTCCTGTTTTTTCTTTGGTTTTTGGGGTTTTATTTGTTGTTAATAATTACATGAATAGTTCTGTTTCTTTTTTTAGTCTAACTGTTAGGGGGTTAAGGGATAATGTTAAAAGGAGGGCGGTTTTTTGTTATTTAGAGGGTGTGGGGTTTGATTTCTGTTTTTTACAGGAGGTTCACCTGAGGGATGGTGGGGATGTGTGTAGATTTAGGAGGGAGTGGGATAAGGGGGGATCTTTTTGGGGCATAGGAGGGGTGCACTCAACAGGAGTAGGGATTCTGTGTGGGAATAGAGAGGTTAAGGTGGAGAACACTTTTGTTATAATGCAGGGTAGAGTTTTGGGGATAGATGTAAAGTATAGAGAAGCTAGATATAGGTTAATTGGGGTGTATGGGCCACAGGTGGCGGCAGACAGGAGGGAGATGGTGGACTGTCTGGCGCCCCTGTGTGTTACAAACAGGCACTTGGTGATAGGAGGGGATTTTAATATAGATTTAGGGGTAGGTGGTGATAGCAGTGCAGGCGCCATCACTGGGCTAATGGCTTGCCATGGTCTGGTTGATGGTGGCCTGCACACTACTCCGGCAATGGTAGGAGGGGATTTTAATATAGTCCTACATGGCGCAACTCCAGGGGGGGTTGCGCGGAGGCTTGACTACATTTTTGTATCCAGGTCTTTGGGTCAGTTGTCTGGGCGGCTGGTGCCTGTTTTCTTCACGGATCACGACGGGGTGTTCCTGCAGGTAGGGTCGCCAGTCTGCCTCTTCGGTAGGGGGTACTGGAAGTTAGATCGGGATATACTGGAGGAGCAGGCTTTCGTTGACGCATTTTTTGTTTCTTTCGGAGGCTTGACGGCCTCCGGTCCATGTGCGAGGGGGTGTTAGAGTGGTGGGATTTAGTTAAGGTGAGGATTAGGGCTTTTATAATAGGATATTGTAGAAGGAAAAAAAGGGAGGAAAGGAGGGAGGTGGATCGTATCCAAAGGTTAATTGAACTCGAGTACGAGGCAGGCAACCTCGGCGGGTCGATTGACTGGGAGAGATTCGCAGCCCTAAAGGCGCAGCTCAGGGAGCTGCAGGAGCAGAAGGCTCGAGCTTTCCTGGAGCGTGCGCATAGTGGCTTTCTAGAACATAATGAGACTTGTTCCGCTATGTTCTTTAAGTCGGTTAGGGCCAGGCAGAGTAGGAAGGTAATGCATGGAGTTAGGGAAGAAAATGGTAGTATAGTAAGTAAACCAGAGGAAATGGTCAGGGTGACAACTGATCATTTCCAAGGTTTATTTAAGGAAAGGGAAATAGATGTAGAGCAGGGAAACGTGTTTTAGAACACTTGTCCCGGCGGTTGCCAGAGGACATTAGAGACGTGATGGAGGCCCAGATCTCACTAGAAGAGGTTGAGAGCGCTCTTAGGAGGATGGGAAAAGGGAAGGTGCCTGGGATGGATGGGCTGCCGGCTGAGTTTTACCTCAAGTTTTGGGGTATACTTGGACCAGTGGTTCTCGAAGTCTTGAAGGCCATCCTTGAGACGGGGTCCCGGGGGATCAATGGCTGTTGGTGTGCTGTCACTTCTTTATAAGAAGGGGGAAGCAACTGACCTTGGCAACTGGCGGCCATTGACCATGCTGTGCGTAGATTACAAGATTCTTGCAAAGGTTTTAGCAGACCGGTTGCGCACAGCCCTTCCCTACGTCGTCCACGAGGATCAGACGCGCGGGGTAGAGGGCCGCTCTATAAGATGGAACCTACAGTTGATCAGGGATTCCATCTTGGGTCGAAGATAGAGGGCTGCCTTTAATGGTAGCAGCGCTAGATCAGGCGAAAGCTTTTGATCGCGTGAATAGATCTTTTCTATTCAGGGTGTTAGGTAGATTAGGATTTGGGGAGAAGTTTATAGGATGGATCCGTACTTTATATGTCGGAGCGGGGTGTCGAGTTAGTGTAAATAGTCACTTAGGTGACGTTTTTGACCTCTCGTCTGGGGTCAGGCAGGGATGCCCACTCTCGGCTCTCCTCTTCATACTGTACATGGAGCCTCTGGGGGCTGCCATTAGGGCAGACACAGGGGTGGAAGGCTTGTTGATCCCTGGAAGTGGTGGGCTGCGTGTTAAGATGACGCAGTACGCCAACGACACTTCCTTGCTGTTGTGCAAGGACTCGTGCCTGACAAGGTCCCTTGCCATCTTTGGGGATTTTACCCGAGCGTCGGGAGCAGTTCTGAACCATGCAAAGTCTTCCGTCAAGTTTTTCGGAAGATGGCGCGGTAGAACGGATGTGCCTGGGGGGTTATCTCTCTGTGAAGGGGCCCTGAGGATTCTCGGGGTTCATTTTGAGACCTCCGGCTCAGCGACGCTAAACTGGAACATGCGTATCGCAGTGGTACAGAGGAAGCTAGCAATGTGGAAGGCTAGGTATTTGTCTTTTATGGGCAAAGTCCTGGTCCTAAAGGTGGATGTGTTGCCGTCTCTTTTGTATTTGGCGTACATCTACCCATTGCCGGCTTGTCTGAGGAGGCCTCTAGTGAGGCTTGTGTTTCAGTTTATGTGGAGTGGCAGGTGCGAGTGGGTCGCCAGGGAACGCATGATCTGTCCCATCGGGGAGGGAGGTAGGGGGTACCACATTTCCCCCTCAAGCTGGACTCAATTTTTGTTTCTTTCTTGTTAACGGAGCTTGCTCAGCCAGTGATACACCCGTCCGGTTACATCCTGCGCGTGTTCTTCTCGTATCAGGCGAGAAGCGTAATGGTGTGGTCTAACACGGGTCCTCGGGCGGAACAGCTGCCGTGGCACTTTGGTCATGCGGCCAAGTGGCTGGAAAGGTTGAAGTTGCCCAAGTAGGTTTAGACCACAGGCACCTGTACGAGGAAGTCAGGCAGGCAGGGAGTCCTGCGCCCGTAGCGGGCATCTCGTCAGTGGTCTGGGAGGGAGCGCGGGGCCTGGACAACAGGCTCAAGGACCTGAATTGGTTGAGCCTTCATAAGCGTTTGCCGGTACTTTCCATCTTGTACCGGTATAGTTTGGTGCAATCCCCCACCTGTCCAAGATCCTCTTGTGGCAGGGAGGAGACTGTGCGCCATGCATTCTGGGACTGTGCCTTTGCCGGACTAGTCTGGGCTAGGGCACGGGTGATGCTAGGTGTGGTTAGGAGTGATTTTTTTTTGACATGGGCTAGGCTAGAGAGAGGCGTAGGGAGAGCAAAGGGAACGGATAGGGACAGGTTTCTGCTCTGGCTTCTCATGAGTCTCTTTAAAAAGGGACTGTGGGAAGCCAGGCAGAATTTAGTCAAGACAGGGAGAGACTGGGGGGTGGAAGGGATAGTGAGAAGGGTGGAAGGTGATTTGAGGGGAGGATGAAGAGGGAGGAGAGGAAGTGGGGGAAGCATGCGGCACGGGAGAGGTGGAAAGGGGGTTTAGGGCTGGGAGTGTTAGAGTGAGTTTGGTAAGGGGATAGATTAGGGAAGGGGAGATAGGGAAAGGGTTAGGTATTGGTTAGGTATGACGGGGAGGGACGATGCTCCCCTGAGGTTTGTTTTTGTTTGATGTTTTTGTAAATAGAATTAATTAAGAATGAATGAGAATTATGATTTTGTAATAGTATGAATGGTATTGATTGTAATAAATTATTTTAACCACCTTTTTGGTTTGCTTCCTGTCTTTAAGTTTGGTGTGGGTTTCTCTTTTGTTTGCCTCTTCTTGGGTAGATTTAGTAACTGTCTTTTAGGTCCCAGTTGTTGTTACTAGACAACTTTCAGTGGACACCCCCATAGTGTCTTTCAGAACCCCTCCTAAAACCCCACCTGTTTAGTTGTGGTTGTTGTCAGTGACTCTTTGTTAGTTTCCTCTTCTATTTAAGGGACAATTCTGGTTTTCTTGCTGAGGAACATAACAGCAAACGATGGAGAAAAACAAGCTTATATTTTGGGTTGGATATTGCATCCAATTAATCAATTACATTTCTTTACAGTGCTCATTAATCTTTCAGTTATTCTTCGTTTTTTTTATTCTGTTGTAAATATTTCAGTTTATTTTCTTTGTGAAGCCATTGTGTTGCATCCATGTCTGAAATGTGCTGTATAAATGAAGCTTGATTTGAACATATTGTAACCCAATGACCAATGAAGAAATATGTGCAAAGCAACACATCTTAGTCCCACTTAGTATGAAAAACCGTATCAATCTGACTTCTCCAGCCTGCTGAAGGCGTGGTGGAGTGATAAACACCACCCCCGACTCTACCAGGGGCTTGAGGTGGTCTCCCACAGCTCCTCTTAAATCATGTTCTGTGGCCTTGCTGTTCCATTTCTTGACTGCCCCTGCAACACAGAAACACATTAAGTCGTATTATATAAAACACTCAAAGTAATGGATATGGAGCATCTATAGCCTCAGTTACACCTGGCACCTAAATGTGACTTCTGACATCTGAAATTCACCCTCACCTTTGATGCGCATGAATCAAGTTATCTGGACATTATGATTAAGAGGGAGATTGGTGGCTTTAGCACAGACCTATACAGGAAGCTGACGGACAGGAATTCCCTGATAGCTTCCAATCTACAACCCTAGAAAATAGCCTCCATCAGCCAATACTGTCGCATACACAGGTTTTGTGGTACACAGTGACTATCACAAACAAGCTGACTGTCTGGATGAGTGTTATAGACAGTGGGGTTACCCAGAGGACTGTCTGGATCAATGAGGTCAGATCCCAATACCCATGTAAACATAGCTTACTGACAGATCAATGAGGTTAGATCCAATACCCATGTAAACATAGCTTACTGACAGATCAATGAGGTCAGATCCAATACCCATGTAAACATAGCTTACTGACAGATCAGTGAGGTTAGATCCAATACCCATGTAAACATAGCTTACTGACAGATCAATGAGGTCAGATCCAATACCCATGTAAACATAGCTTACTGACAGATCAATGAGGTCAGATCCCAATACCCATGTAAACATAGCTTACTGACAGATCAATGAGGTCAGATCCAATACCCATGTAAACATAGCTTACTGACAGATCAATGAGGTCAGATCCCAATACCCATGTAAACATAGCTTACTGACAGATCAATGAGGTCAGATCCAATACCCATGTAAATATAGCTTACTGATAGATCAATGAGGTTAGATCCAATACCCATGTGTTGCGAACAGGTCGATTGTAGCGGTAGTTTTTTCGATGGTGACTTACTTTAGTTATTTTGACCGCGGTGGTTATTGAAGTCGTGGTTTTGTGGAAGAAACCGTTGTTGTGCATCATCTTTCAACGCTCCAATACCTGATAATGACCAAACCTGTTTTAGCTTTTTGGGAATTTAACTTCAATTAACCTGAAAGTGTTCATAGTATAAACATCTGTTGGGTTGGTAGAATGTGGAAAGACCCACCTCATTGGTTAATATTCACTGTAGTAGAACCATCTGTTGGGTTGGGAGAATGTGGAAAGACCCACCTCATTGGTTAATATTCACTGTAGTAGAAACATCTGTTGGGTTGGTAGAATGTGGAAAGACCCACCTCATTGGTTAATATTCACTGTAGTATAAACATCTGTTGGGATGGTAGAATGTAAAGAGTAGGTTTTAAATTCATACTTATTACAAATCTGCAGTTGTCTGACTTATATTATTATTTAATGAAAGAAATGTAAAAATGCACTTTTTGTCTGGAAATAAAATAAACATTTATCTGCGTTAACCACTCCAGTCAACAGATGGCGATATGCGTTTTTCAGGCGATGCTATCAGAGTGACGTATAATGTAGTGGACGGGACGCTTCTTCAACAACATCTCGTCAGCCACCTCAGTAGCTTCCTAGCGGAAACGTTCAAGCTGTTCAGACTGCTTCGGTCTATATTTACTTCTGTATTTGGAACATAATTCTGTCTTTTAACTAGTTTCCCCATTTCATGTCATATTTCCGTTTAGTCAGGTAACGGTAGCTGGCTTGATAAATGAGCCTATCACTAGGCTAGTCGCTAACTAGCTAGGTTAGCTGGCTAACATCCCCGACCATGAGCTCAGCAAGCTGCTGCCCTCCTGCTAAAAAAGAGGTCTGCTGGAAGGAGAAAGAAGGTATTTGGCTGAACGTTGTCGTGAAAGAGGAGAATGAAGAGGAGGATGTCACAGTAAACGAAGAAGTAGAGGGTGAGGCTGTTACACAGAAAGAAGAGGAAGAAAACGATTATACTTTTTTCGGAGTGAATGAAGGAGAGATAACTGTCATATTGAAGGAGGAGGAGAGGGGAGAAGAGGAGGAGACAGAAGATCTGAGTAACACCAGTAAGTCCTGTCTTGAAAATAGTTGTTGAACTGATACGTGGTTTTAAAACGGCATTCTACTCTAGTTCTGAGCTTAAATGCCGTTTTTTAATGTAGGAATTGATAAAGCTACACTGTAAGATGTGAATAGCATCAAGAAGCTGGCCAACAACAAAACGTTAACAATGGATTTGCACCCAAAATCACAACTTAAATGTCTCACGAAATGGACTTGCCTTCATTCAATACGGCAATTCCACTGTACTAAACTGGAGGCGATTTCCAGCCCATCGTTGACTGCGGTCAAGTGAGCCGACAGTCGCAAAACGCGGTCAGGCCATCTGCTCTTCAGTTTCTTCCTAATTTGAATTTGCTTGCGCGAATACACTTTACGGAATGGCGTTTTTTTCATGTAGGGAAACTGAGTTGAATGGACTCTCATGCACAGGTAGTCCAGACGATGGCTACAAATCATTCCAAGCAAACCGTTTGAAGCACACTTATTCAATATTCCATAATAGAAATGATACCAAATCGTTTATTTAATTTCCACGTTATCATAAAGTACTTTATCATTGCTAGAGTGTCAAGCGTAGGCTGGACTGGTGTAAACACTACAGCATACAATGACATTCTAGACCATTCTATAGGCCTCTCTGACTAAGAACCACACAGAGACCTGCATTTTGTAGTGGCTTTAATAACACTTGTGAAAAGTGACTTCAGGTGATTGAGGTATCTAGTCTAGATTATACATCATAGGAAGTTTTATCATGTGGAGGTTTCATTCAGGTCTCTGTTTAATTAAATCATCTGTTTGTCTTTGACAGGAGAGAGACCAGACTCTCCTTCTGACAGCAGGAAGAGTCCTTCAGGGAAACCAGACCCGAGACGTCCAAACCAGCAGGACGACATCACTGCTCCCAGTGTGGAAAGAGTTTTACTCAGTTAGGGAGCCTGAGAACACATAAGAGAATACACACTGGAGAGAAGCCTTACCACTGTTCCCAATGTGGAATGACGTTTACCCAGTTAGGGAGCCTGCAAACGCATGAGAGGGGACACACAGGGGAAAAGCTTTTCCAATGTTCCCATTGTGGAAAGAGTTTTGGCCAGGTAGGAAACCTGAACAAGCATGAGAGGACACACACAGGTAAGAAGATGTACCGCTGCTCCCAGTGTGGAGAGAGATTTACCCGGTTAAGGTACCTGAAAGAGCATGAAGGAATACATACAAATACACAGGAGGAGAAGACATACCACTGCTCTCATTGTGGAAAGACATTTTCCCAGTCAGAGAACCTGAAAACACATGAGAGAATCGAGAGGCTGTGTTCTGACTTGTGTTTCTGACTGAGAATGTGTGTGTTTGTTTGGGCTGTCAGACTTGAGTTCACTTTGTGTAATGTTAGTGCACTATTTTTAATTGTGATTAATCCATTGTCTGAAAGTGTTGAAAACACACTGAAAACATCCAGAATACATCCTATATACAGCTAGAATCTACAATGCCATGTAAACACAAGATGACATTGAGGTTAAATAAAGTGTGATTTATCAATGGAACATATTTTGACACGTCCACTGTGTGTCTCTGTAGAGTCATAATATCCATAACAACTAGAGGTCAAACAGGGAGATGGTTCCATTCATTTTCCCCACAGGGCTGTGTTTTGTTTAGACTCACCCTGGTGTGATGTTTTGATAACCATGTAAACCTCTCTGGGACAAGGTGACTGAGGACACAGTGTGTTGTCAATTTATTGTCATGTTTTTAAAATGGTATAACTGCCTTTATTTTAGCTGGACCCCAGGAAGAGTAATGGGATCCATAATAAACCCCAGGAAGAGTAGCTGCTGCCTTAACTAATGTGGATCCATAATAAACCCCTGCTGCTGCCTTGGCAGGAACTAATGGGGATCCATAATAAAAATAATAAACCCCAGGAAGAGTAGCTGCTGCCTTGGCAGGAACTAATGGGGATCCATAATAAACCCCAGGAAGAAGCTGCTGCCTTGGCAGGAACTAATGGGGATCCATAATAAACCCCAGGAAGAGTAGCTGCTGCCAGGGCTAATGTGGATCCATAATAAACCCCAGGAAGGTATCCAGGAACTAATGTGGATCCATAATAAACCCCAGGAAGAGTAGCTGCTGCCTTGGCAGGAACTAATGGGGATCCATAATAAATACAAATACTTTTATCAATATATTTGTCTCTCTTTACTCTCAGATTTGAAAATGCTAATTAGCATCAAAGTAGACAACATGCAAGACTACAAATCTCTGCAAGCTCCAGCAATTAATCTCTAGCCAACACCTTTCACAGAACAGTTCACAGAATTGTCCATTGAAATAAATGTTGACAATTTAATCACTGCTACATTAAGGCCTGATTGGTGGAGTGCTGCAGAGATGGTTGTCCTTCTGGAAGGTTCTCCCGTCTCCACAGAGGAAATCTGGATCTCTGTCAGAGTGAACATCGGGTTCTTGTTCACCTCCCTGACCAAGGCCCTTCTCCCCCGATGTCTCAGTTTGGCCGGGTGGCCAGCTCTAGAAAGAGTATTGGTGGTTCCAAACTTCTTCCATTTAAGAATGATGGCGGCCATTGTGTTCATGGGGAACGTCAATGCTACAGACATTTTTGGTACCTTTCCACAGATCTGTGCCTCGACACAATCCTGTCTCAGAGCTCTACGGACATTTCCTTTGACCTCATGGCTTGGTTTTTGCTCTGACATGCACTGTAAACTGTGGGACCTTATATAGACAGGTGTGTGCCTTTCCAAATCATGTCTAATTGATTTAATTTACCACAGGTGGACTCCAATCAAGTTGTAGAAACATCTCAAGGATGATCAATGGAATCAGGATGCATCTGAGCTCATTTTCGAGTCTCATAGCAAAGGGTCTGAATACTTAAGTAAATACATTTGCAAAAATGTCAAATCTGTTTTTGGTTTGTTATTATGGGGTATTGTGTGTAGATTGATGAGGGGAAAAACATATTAAATTTTAGAATGAAGCTGTAACGTAAATAAATGTGGAATAAGTGAAGGGGTCTGAATACTTAATGAATACACTGTATACCACTGGAAGAGGTTTCTATCATTGGCAGTTTTGTACACAGTCAGGTGATACGTGGTATAGAAAGTCCAATCTTAGGAGAGAACATGGGAGGCACTATACTGTGTGTCTGCAGGTGTCTATCTGGTCAAAACCACTGATACAGGTGTCCCTCCACCCTCTGGTGGGATGGATCATGTCTACAGAGAAACCTACATTCAAATACTTAGATTTGTGTGTATTGGGTATATGTTGTGAAATTATTAGATATTACTTGTTAGATATTACTGCACTGTCGGAGCTAGAAACACAAGCATTTTGCTACACCTGCAATAACATTTGCTAAACACGTGTATGTGACCAATAAAATGTGATTTGATTCTGATTTGAAATAAACGTCCTATTTATCAAAGGTGCTTTTGGCTGGAGTCAAAATGACTCCAAAGGATTTGAATTTGTTAAAAGTCCTTATTGATACAGAAACACTAAACCAGGATTTAGATGTATTAAGAACAAGTTGATTGACAAAGTTGAATGAATAAACCACATTTTGGCTGTGATAAAAGATATGCCTCTGGGGTCAAAATGATCCATGTCAGAACTATGGTTCAATGTAAATATGTAGTGGGTCTTGAGTTTGTTTTAAATTATCACTCATTAAAAACGAATCAATCAACACATGCTTTTCTTTGAACGACTTAATTAATATGATAATCAACTTTAATGAAATAAATTAAAAATAAACTTTTGGTTCCTCAACTGCGTTGCCCCTCCAGTCAGCAGATGGCGATGTGCGTCTTTTAGGTTCAGGCGACGCTGCCAGTGTGACGTATAATCTAGTGGACGGGACGCTCCTTCAACAACAACAGTTAGACACCTCGGTAGCTTTCTAGCAAACGTAGCTACAACATTCACTCTCTTTACACTGTTTTGGTGTATATTAGTCGCTGTGTATTAAACACACTTCTGTCGTATGTACGTGTTGCTCCATTTAATTATATATTTACGTGGTTTGTCAGCTAGCTGGTTTGCTAAATTAGCTTAGAGCTAGGCTAGTTGCTAATGCTAGCTAGCGAACATCTCCGACCATGAGTTCACTAAGCTGCTCTCCTCCTGCTAAAGTAGAGGAGGTCTTCTGGACGGAGAAAGAACTCCTGAAAGAGGAGGAGGAAGAGAAGGATGTTACAATACAAAAACAAGTAGAGGGTGAGACTGTTACCGTGAAAGAAGAAGAGAAAGACGTTTCAGTGAAAGAAAAGGAAGACTCGTCCAGAGTGAAAGAGGAGGAGGCTGTTACCGTGAAAGAAGAGGAAGCGGAGAGAGGAGGAGGATGCAGTTTGTGGAGTGAAAGAGGGGGAGATGACTGTCACATCGAAAAAGGAGGAGGAGGGCGAAGAGGAGGAACCTGGATATCTGGGCCCGGTTTCCCCAACGCATCTTAAGGCATCCTATGGTTCTAACGGTGAACTTGGCCATAAGATGGTTTTGAGAAACCGGGCCGTGATTAACACTAGTAAGTACTGTCTTAAAAACAGAGGCACAAACTCTGCAGTTGTTGAACTGATGTGTGGTGTTAAAGGGGAAATATGTAATTGCTACATTTATATTATTTATAGCCATTGATTCTTGAAGAATATGACACATGCCTCATGAGCTTAGTTCAACTGTTGTACCCCATCAGAACCCCAAATAAGATTTTTTTTACTCCAATGTTTAGAAACAATGTAAATCAGCACTGTATAGCCTCAACATGGTTAAGACCCAGGTTTGAGTTCAGCTCAGGACTTCCCCCTGAATTCACTACACTATAAATATGTTTATAATGTTACTGCTTGATTTACAGTAGCGTCTCGTTACTCTGTTTGTGTAGAGAACTGTTACTTAATGGATAGGCTATTGTACAACACACAGAGCTATTTTCCTTCATTCGGGACATTTAGAATGACAACACATTACAGAGGAGCCTAGTGGGATTATTCACACAATTATCTGGTGATCAGGTTATGAAATGTCATGACAAACACATTTTAGTTTCCATGTTTCACCTGAAATATTAAATGATTTATAATCCTAGGTCTATGTTGTTGTTAGGGAAAATGGGTCCTTATGTTGTTGTTGGGTCCTACAGTAGGTCTATGTTATTTGTTAGGTGACAGTAGGTCTATGTTGGTATGGGTCCTACAGTAGGTCTATGTTGTTGTTAGGTGGTTATGGGTCCTACAGTAGGTCTATGTTGTTAGGTGGGTCCTACAGTAGGTCTATGTTGTTGTTGGGTCCTACAGTAGGTCTATGTTGTTGTTAGGTGAAGTTATGGGTCCTACAGTAGGTCTATGTTAGGTCTATGTTTGTTAGGTGAAGTTATGGGTCCTACAGTAGGTCTATGTTGTTAGGTGAAGTTATGGGTCCTACAGTAGGTCTATGTTGTTAGGTGAAGTTATGGGTCCTACAGTAGGTCTATGTTGTTGTTAGGTGAAGTTATGGGTCCTACAGTAGGTCTATGTTGTATGTTAGGGGTCCTACAGTTATGTTGGTCCTACAGTAGGTCTATGTTGTTGTTAGGTGAAGTTATGGGTCCTACAGTAGGTCTATGTTGTTAGGTGAAGTTATGGGTCCTAGGTCAGTTAGGTCTATAGGTTGTTGTTAGGTGGTTGAGGTCTATGTTGTTGTTATGGGTCCTACAGTAGGTCTATGTTGTTGTTAGGTGAAGTTATGGGTCCTACAGTAGGTCTATGTTGTTGTTAGGTGAAGTTATGGGTCCAGTAGGTCTATGTTGTTGTTAGGTGAAGTTATGGGTCCTACAGTAGGTCTATGTTGTTGTTAGGTGAAGTTATGGTTATGGGTCCTACAGTAGGTCTATGTTGTTAGGTGAAGTTATGGGTCTACAGTAGGTCTATGTTGTTGTTAGGTGAAGTTATGGGTCCTACAGTAGGTCTACAGTAGGTCTATGTTGTTGTTGTTATGGGGAAGTTATGGGTCCTACAGTAGGTCTATGGTCCTATTGGTATGACTAGCGGTTTCCACATTAGCATGGAGGAGTTTCTGCAGTAGGTCAAATTGCGTGTGCATTGCCCTCGAGCGCCTAATTTAGCAAACACAGAAAGGGGCCTATATTGGTGACCAAAGGTTGTCTGGCACACTGCTTAGGGGTTCAGCAACTGTAATAACTTATTTCTAGCCTACAATCATCGATGTTACTACTAATGTGAAAACCAGACAAAATATGACTATTGTTGCTCACTTGACTGTCTTAAGACAATTGTCAAATAATTTTAACATTCATTACAGACATCAATTGTTGTACAACATCATGGCTACGCTGTTGGCATCACCTTTTACAGTGGATTTCTGCTGTTGTGGGCCTTTAACCATCTGTCTGACTTGTTGTTCACACAGGAGAGAGACGTGACTATCGTGGATCCTCTGGGGAGCCTCAACAACATCATGAAGCTGACGAGGCAGAGAAGAGTCCCTCCCGATCAGAACACCTCAAGAAACACCAGTGGAGACCAACAGGGAAGAAATCTCACTGCTGCTCTGACTGTGGGAAGAGTTACTTAAGATTAAATTAACTAAAAGTACACATGAGAATTCACACAGGAGAGAAATCTTACAGCTGTGATCAATGTGGGAAGAGTTTTACTCAGTCAAGCAGCCTGTTATCACACCAGAGAACACACACATGAGAGAAAAATCTTATAGCTGTCACACCAGATCAATGTGGAAAGAGTTTTACTCAGTCAAGCAGCCTGTTATCACACCAGAGAACACACACAGGAGAGAAATCTTATAGCTGTGATCAATGTGGGAAGAGTTTTACTTCATCTAGCCATCAGATTGTACACCAGAGAACACACACAGGAGAGAAACCTTATAGCTGTGATCAATGTGGGAAGAGTTTTACTTCATCTAGCCTCAGATTATACACCAGAGAGAACACACACAGGAGAGAAAGTTTTTATAGCTGTGAACAATGTGGGAAGAGTTTTACTACAGTCAAGCAACCTGGTATCACAATGTAGAATGTTTAAACACCAGAGAACACACACAGGAGAGAAACCTTATAGCTGTGATCAATGTGGGAAGAGTTTTACTTCATCTAGTCATCTGATTGTACACCAGAGAACACACACAGGAGAGAAATCTTATAGCTGTGATCAATGTGACAAGAGATACTCTGATAAAAGATCTCTGATCAAACATCAGAAAATACATTAATGAAGGAGTTGTTTCATGATATCAATGAATTAATGTCACAATGTAGAATGTTTAAACATTGTAGAAGGAGTATTTTAATGATGTCACAATGTAGAATGTTTAAACATTGTAGGAGGAGTATTTTAATGATGTCACAATGTAGAATGTTTAAACATTGTAGAAGGAGTATTTTAATGATGTCACAATGTAGAATGTTTAAACATTGTAGTGGGAGTATTTTAATGATGTCACAGTGTAGAATGTTTAAACATTGTAGAAGGAGTATTTTAATGATGTCACAATGTAGAATGTTTAAACATTGTAGAATGAGTATTTTAATGATGTCACAATGTAGAATGTTTAAACATTGTAGAAGGAGTATTTTAATGATGTCACAATGTAGAATGTTTTAACATTGTATGAGTATTTTAATGATGTCACTGTAGAATTGAAAATGTATGAATGTTTAAACATGTATTGGTTGAATCAAAATGAGTATTTTAATGACCAGTGATCACAATGTAGAATGTTTAAATCACACAAAGTTTCAACATGTATTTTAATGATGTCACAATGTAGAATGTTTAAAATGTAGCTGACTGTCTTTTAAGGTTGTCACAACCAGAAGTTTAAACATTGTATCTCCCATTTCCATGTAGTTTGTTTAAACATTGTAGTTAGTATTTTAATGATGTCACAATGTAGAATGTTTAAACATTGATATCAGTGATTTAATGATGTCACTTGTCAAAAAACAGTGTTTCTGGTATTTTAATGATGTCAAAATGTGAATGTTTAAACATTGTAATATGAGTATTTTAATGATGTCACAATGTAGAATGTTTAAACATAGTTTAGGTTTTTAATGATGTCACAAATGGAATGTTCTTTTAATTGATTTGGACACATTGTAAAGGAGTATTTTAATGATGTCACATTAGAATGTTTAAACCACCAAGTATTTTAATGATGTCATTGAAAAACATTGAAAAGAAGAGTATTTTAATGATGTCACAATGTAGTTTGTTTTAAGTTGAAGGTTTTAAATATTTATTTTCAGTTGTATTTTAATGATGTCACAATGTAGAAAAAACATTGTTTCAGGGTATTTTAATGATGTTTATGAGAATGTTTAAACACTGTTGTGGAAAATGATTGAATCAACTATTTCATTGTAGTAAAATTTTAATGATGTCACAATGTAGAATGTTTAAACAACTAGAAGGAGTATTTTAATGATGTCACAAAATGTTTAAACAAAGCTGAACAATTCCATGGAAGAATGTTTAAACATTCTTAGTAAGGAGTATTTTAATGATGTCCTGAGAATGTTTAAACATTCTAAGTATTTTAATGATGTCACAATAATACACTAAATACATGTAATATTTTAACATTGTATATAGGACATTTTACACATGCTGCTGCCCCAATAATACACTAAAATACATGTAATATAGCCTATACAGTCTGATCCTTACATAACATTTCTATGAATCTACCCTGCTGCCCCAATAATACCTGGACCAGACCTATACAGTCTGATTCTTACCAGACATAACAGGGATATTACCCTGACTGACAGCATCCAGGCTCTGATTCTCCTGACAGAGTGATATTTCCTGGATGATATAACAGAACAGTGACTAACACAGGTGTTATATTCTCCTGGACCCACTGGAATCACAGCATCACAGGTGATATTCTCCTGGACCAGACAGTCATCTAACCAGGTGATATTCTCCTGGACCAGACAGCATCACAGGTGATATTCTGAGCTGGTTTTAACAGACAGCATCACAGGTGATATTCTCCTGGACCAAAGATTTCAACATGATATCGATGAGTGATGAAAACTATATATACAATAGTTCCTTTGTTGGACACCCCTTCAAATTAAATTGGGCCAAAATTTCAGCTGACTGTCTTCTGCAGTTTCCTCTAACCAGGTGTTAAAATATATCTCCCATTTCCATGTGTTTTTCAGTTGTGCAGTTTCAACAGACAAACTACTTGTCAAAACAACAGTGTTTCTTGGCAGTAGAATGGCCTAATGAAGAAGATCTCAGTAACTTTCCTGTTTCAGCATGACAACAGTGTTTCCCCTGTACACAAAGCTAGTTTAAGTAACATGAATTTAGTTGCAGATGTTTGGAAGAATGGTACATTTTATGTTTAGGTTTTCAATATCACAAATGGTTTCTGCATTTGGTTATTAATTTGGACACATTAAAGCTGTGTTTTGACATTGGGCTGAACCACCCAAGCTAAATGTCATTGCAATCCTTTGTGTTTTTTCGTTGGAAGCAAGACTATACCCAGCAATGTTCCAACATCGTTTGGTTTTAGTTGAAGGTTTTAAAATTTATTTTCAGGAGGTTGTTAATGGACTTGAAAACAACTTAATTTCAGGTTTGTGCAGTTTAGACATATTGACTGTTTGGAAGATATTGAATCAACATTTCCAAAACCAGAACCTGTTTCAACTTGACTTTATTACAAACAGTAACAAAGCTGAACAATTCCATGGAAGAACTGGCCCCAGGCTCACCATCATTACACACACCTGCTCACCCCCTCTCCCCTTCTGGAGCCGAAGGCCCCAGGCTCACCCTTACTCTCCATCCTGCACCATCATTACACACACCTGCCCTCCCCTCTTCTCCCTTCTCTCTCCCTTCTTCCCCTCCTCTCCTCAGGCCTTCTCTCCATCCTGCCCCTCTCCTCTTCACCCTGCTCCCCCCTCCTCACTCACCCCTGCCCCTCCCTGGAGCCCGAAGGCGCCAGGCTCTCCCATTACTCTCCATCCTGCACCATCATTACACACCCTCCCCCCTCTCTCCCTCTCTCTGGAGCCCGAAGGCCCAAGGCTCACCATCATTCACACACCTGCTCCCCTCTCCCCCCTCTCCCTGAAGGCCCCAGGCTCACCATTATTACACACACCTGCTCCCCTCTCCCCCTCCCCCTCCCTGGAGCCCGAAGGCCCCAGGCTCCTCCCCCATCTCCTCTCCATCCTGCACCTCCCCCACACCTGCTCACCCCCTTCCACCCCCCAGAGCCCGAAGGCCCCAGGCTCACCATCATTACTCACCCCCCTGCTCCCCCTCATTTCTACCCCCTCTCCTCATCGCCAGGCTCACCTCTTCTCCCCCTCTCCCCTCCCCTGGAGCCCGAAGGCGCCAGGCTCCCCCTCATTACACACACCTTCTCCTTCCCCCCAGGCTCACCATCATTACACACACCTCTCCCCCTTCTCCTCCCTTCCAGAAGGCCCCAGGCTCACCTCATTCTCCCTTCTCTCCTCTCCCCTTCTCCCCATCCGAAGGCCCAGGCCTCACCATCATTACACACCCCTCTCCTCCACTCCTCTCCCCCTTCTCCCCCCTGGAGCCCTCGCCAGGCTCACCATCATTACACAACCTGCTCCCTCTTCTCCCCCTCCCTGGAGCCCGAAGGCGCCAGGCTCACCATCATTACTCTCCCTTCTCCCCCTCTCCCCCCTGGAGCCCGAAGGCGCCAGGCTCACCATCATTACACACACCTGCTCCCCCCCCCTCCCCTCCCTCTCCGAAGGCGCCAGGCTCACCATCATTACTCACCTCTCACCCCCCCTCCCCCTGGAGCCCGAAGGCGCCAGGCTCACCATCATTACACACCTTCTCCCCCCTTCTCCCCCCTCCGAAGGCCCCAGGCTCACCATCATTACACACACCTGCTCTCCCCTTCCCCCCCCCCTGGGGCCGAAGGCGCCAGGCTCACCATCATTTAATATAAATTAAAGGCGCCAGGCTCACCATCATTACACACACCTGCCCCCCCCCCTAGCCCCTAGAGAGGGAGGCTCACCGCCAGAGAGAATATATACATTATTTTATCACTGCACCTTCTCACCAGTGATGTCATCATAACCACCTAACCCCCCTCTCTGGAGCCCAGCCTGACCCTGACCATATAGCATCAGGCCTTTGACCCCCTCCCTCCCTGGGTAACAGACCTCACCATCATTACACCACTTCCCCCCTCCTCCCTCCCTGAGACCTCAGGCGCCAGCTCACCTCATTACACACACCTGCTCACTGTTTCTCCCTGGTGCTGGAACGCCAGGCTCAATATTCTACACCTGTTGAACTCCTGCAGTAGAAAGTTAGAGGTGATATTATACACACTATGTGAAATGTTGCTGCTCTGTCAGCAGTTTCCTGTGGATTTTTCAGTTTGCTCCCCCCAGGTGTTCAACCACTGCTCAAGATAAGTTGCTAACAAGTTTATCTCACATCAAAGACCCGAATGACATAGAAGTCATATACCTGAGCCTCCCGTTCCCAGTCTTCAGTCCTCTCTACATGACAGTGACTTGTGTATGTCAGTGGAGCCCCAGTTAGAGACAGACATGATACCTGCCTGGTACTGATGACCCTGTTGTGGCGCACAGGTCAGATGCTGTTATACACATATACACTTGTGACAGTTACTGAGATATGTTTTGATATTGTAAGATATTTTATAATTTGCAGGGTTAGTAAAATAACATGCAACTGGAAGGCTCACCATCAGTAAAAATGTGTCTCAAAGCAGGACAATGATGTGATCACCTGTAAATGTACTTTACTGCTCAGTCTAACTGTCCATCTGGGGACAGGCACTAATGCTCAGTTAAGTTGTGATGGTGTCATGCATCTGACTGTTGTATATTCAGTGCTCAATGATTGATTGTATCTGTCTCTATGTAAATGAATGAGGCTATATATGATGTATTATATATTATATTGGTGTTATGTTAGAGTAGGAGAAGGGAGGCTCAGATCATAGAGGTCTATGAGCTGAGTCAAGATCCCCAGGTTCAACACTCATGGAGAGAGAGAGCTCACCCCAGTGTACCGCCATCATTACACACACCTGCTCCCCCCCTTCCCCCTGGAGGGACAGGGCGAGGCTCACCATCATTGACACCTGCTCCCCCCTGGAGCCTGAGAAGAGGCCAGGCTCACCATCATTACACACACCTGCCCCCACTCCCCCTCCCTGGAGAAGATGGGCGCCAGGCTCACCATCATTACACACACCTGGAGGGTTTATCCCTGGAGGAGAGGCGCCAGGCTCACCATCAAGGCTCACCATCATTACACACACCTTCTCCCCCACCCTGGATCCGAATGCCCCAGGCTCACCATCATTACACACACCTGCCCCCGGAGCCGAAGGCAGCCAGGCTCACCATCATTAACCTCTCCTCTTCTCTCCTCTTCTCCCCTAAGGCCCTCTCCTCTTCTCCGTCTTCTCCCTCCCTCCTCTTCTCAGCCGGCTCCTCTTCTCTCCCCTTCTTCCCTCTCCCTCTCCTCTTCTCCCCCTTTCAACCTTCTGGCTCCACTAGGGCCCTCTTCAGCCCCCTCTCCTCTTCTCCCCTCTCCTCTTCTCCCCCTCCTCTTCCCTCTCAACCCTGGCTCCACTAAGGCCCTCTCAGTCTCCCCGGCTCCCCTCTCCCTTTCAACCATCTCCCCCTCTCCTTCTTTCTCCCCCCTCTTCTCTTCTTCTCAGTCTTCTCCCTCCTCTCCTCTTCTCAGTCTCCTCTTCATCTTTTTTGTCACTGACTTCTCACCAGTGGTCATCTCCAGTAACCTGTTCCTCTCTTGGTCCAGTCAGCCTGGCCCTGACATATAGCATCAGGCCTGTTGAGTTGACTTGGGTAACAGACCTCTAGCTTCTACACCACATCCCCCTTCTCCTGCTCTAACATGAGACCTCATCAGTACTCATTTTGGGTGCTGGTACTGTTTATATTTAGGTGCTGGAACATTAAGCCAATATTCTATAAGAGGTGAACTCATGCAGTAGAAAGTTAGAGGTGATATTATAGGACACACTATGTGTAACCAGCTGCTCTGACAGCAGTTTCCTGTGGAGTTTTTCTAAGTCAGTGTTTCCTGTACTAGGTGGGTTTAACTGATCTTATCTGCTTAACAGTTTGTCACATCATACCAGCTGGCTAACTAGGGTCCTCACAGTCAGCTGGCTCCACTAGGGCCCTCTCATGACAGCCGACTCCACTAGTGCCCTCTCAGCCAGCTGGCTCTCACTCTTCCCTCTCTTCATGACAGTAGACTTGCCTGCTCCAAGTTAGAGGCAGATATGATACCTGCAGTGGTACTGGTGACCCTGTTGTGGACCAGAGGCTATGATGCTGTTATCTGATCACACGGCTGACAGTTATTGAGATATGATTTGATATTGTAAGATATATTATAATTTGCAGGGTTAGTAAAATAACATGCAACTGGAAGCAGACAGTAAAAATGTGTCTCAAAGCAGGACAATGATGTGATCACCAGTAAATCCACTTTACTGTAGTCTAACTGTCCATCTGGGGACAGGCACTAATGTCAGTTAAGTTGTGATGGTGTCATGCCCTCTGTTGTATAGCCGTGTGTCAATGATTGATTGTATCTGTCTCTATGTAAATGAATGAGAGCTGTATTATATATTATATTGGTGTTATGTTAGAGTAGGGCTCCAGGGAGGCCCTCTCAGTCAGAGGTCTATGAGCTGAGTCAAGCCTTCTCACCAGCTGGAGAGAGAGGGCCCTCTCAACCAGCTGGCTCCACTGAGAGAGAGGAGGATAGTGGAGGAGGGGGGCAGAGGGCCCCTCTCAGCCAGCTGGCTCCACTGAAGGCCCTCTCAGTCAGAGAGGCTCCAGAAGGAGAGAGAGAGAGAGATGAGCAGCATGGCTCCAGAGTAAAGGCCCTCTCAGGGAGGGGAGAAGGGAGGGGGAGAGCCCTCTCAACCAGAGGAAGTGAGGGTGGGATATTTGTGGAGGGCCCTCTCAGAAGATGGCTCCACTAGGGATCTCTCAACACGCTGGCTCCACTAAGGCCTTCTCAGCCATCCAGCTGGCCACCAGGCCCTCTCAGCCAGTGGGCTCCACTAGGGCCCTCTCAGCCAGCCGGCTCCACTAGGGCCCTCTCAGCCAGCTGGCTCCACTAAGGCCCTCTCAGCCAGCCGGCTCCACTAAGGCCCTCTCATCAGCCGGCTCCACTAAGGCCCTCTCAGCCAGCCGGCTCCACTAAGGCCCTCTCAGCCAGCTGGCTCCACTAAGGCCCTCTCAGCCAGCTGGCTCCACTAGGGCCCTCTCAGCCAGCCGGCTCCACTAGGGCCCTCTCAGCCACGCTGGCTCCAGCTGGCTACACTCTAAGGCCCTCTCAGCCAGCCGGCTCCACTAGGGCCCTCTCAGCCAGTGGGCTCCACTAGGGCCCTCTCAGCCAGCCGGCTCCACTAAGGCCCTCTCAGCCAGCTGGCTCCACTAAGGCCCTCTCAGCCAGCTGGCTCCACTAAGGCCCTCTCAGTCATGGCCCTCTCAGCCAGCTGGCTCCACTAAGGCCCTCTCAACCAGCTGGCTGTGTAGGGCCCTCTCAGCCAGCTGGTCCACTAGGGCCCTCTCATGCCATGGCTCCACTGGGCCATCTCAGTCAGCTGGCTCCACTAGGGCCCTCTCAACCATTGGCTCCAATTATTTTGGGGCCCTCTCAGCCAGATCTGCTAGGAAATATGAGTGTCTCTCAACACGCTGGTACATTTGTCAGGAGGTCAGGATCCACACTCAGGTATTTCCCCAACAGCCAGTGGGCTCCACATTATATTTATTTTCTCAGTCTGCCTTCTGTAATCTCAATATGGCCCTCTCAACCAGTCTGACAATTGTCAATTTTTAGGGCCGTTTTCTCAATCAGTCGGATGGTTTCACTAAGGCCCTCTCAGCCAGATGGCTCCACTATTCTCTCATTTTGCTGGCTCCACTAATGCCCTTCAGTCAGCCGGCTCCACTAAGGCTATCTCACCAGCTGACTCCATTTTTGGTCCGTTCTCTATCAGTCCGATGCTCCAGATAGTTTGGCTCGTTGTTTGGCTCCATAAGGCCTTTCAGCCAGACTGTCTGAGTTCTGTCCTGAGGCTTTGTTGGGTTAGTAGTGGTTTGTGAACTAAGCTTCAGGACCAGCTGGATGAAGGGACTTTTCTCTTTGTTCATCTCTTGGTATTTCAGTGATGATCTCTTGTTTTTATGTGGTTATAGACATTGAAGACTTGTTTCTGGATATTAATTAGTGATGGATATTAATTAGTGATGGATATTAATTAGTGATGGATGTTAATTAGTGATGGATATTAATTAGTGATGGATGTTAATTAGTGATGGATATTAATTAGTGATGGATGTTAATTAGTGATGGGGTAATGGGTATTAATTAGATGGATATTAATTAGTGATGGATGTTAATTAGTGATGGGTATTAATTAGTAATGGGTATTAATTAGTGATGGATGTTAATTAGTGATGGATGTTAATTAGTAATGGGTATTAATTAGTGATGGATATTAATTATGGATATTAATTAGTGATGGATGTTAATTAGTGATGCCCTATTAATTAGTGGATGTTAAGTGCCCTCTCAATTAGTGATGGGTTAATTAGTGATGGATGTTCATTAGTGATGGACATTAATTAGTGATGGATATTAATTAGTGATGGATATTAATTAGTGATGGGTATTAATTATTGATGGATATTAATTAGTGATGATGTTAATTAGTGATGGGTATTAATTAGTGATGGATATAATTAGTGATGGGTATTAATTATTGATGGATATTAATTAGTGATGGATGTTAATTAGTGATGGATATTAATTAGTGATGGGTATTAATTATTGATGGATATTAATTAGTGATGGGCATTAATTAGTAGGGTATTAATTAGTGATGGCTTAATTAGTGATGGTATTAATTAGTGATGGATATTAATTAGTGATGGATGTTAATTAGTGATGGATATTAATTAGTGATTTCTCCATGCAGTATTTACAATCTTGATTGGTTCTCAACAGTTTACCTCCATAAAGGCAACTGGTTCTATTGTAGATGTTAATATTTTGTGTGAGGTTCTAATTGGTATGTCAATTAACGTGTCTTCTGAACAAAGCTGGTCACAGTGGCAGACTGTCTGTTTCATTTAGCCGGCTTAACATTTTATAGTTGTGTCAGTTCTAGATACGGTGTAGTTCTAGTTTATTATATTTCCTAGTCAGTAAATATTTTATAGTTGTGTAGTTCTAGATACTGTGTGGGTTTATTATATTTCCTAGTCAGTAAATATTTAATAATTGCGTAGTTCTAGATACTGTGCAGGTTTATTATATTTGTCACACCCTGACCATAGTTTGCTTTGTATGTTTCTATGTTTTGTTTGGTCAGGGTGTGATCTGAGTGGGCATTCTATGGTACATGTCTAGTTTGTCTATTTCTATGTTTGGCCTGATATGGTTCTCAATCAGAGGCAGGTGTTAGTCATTGTCTCTGATTGGGAACCCTTTCAGGTAGCCTGTTTTGTGTTGGGATTTGTGGATGGTTGTTTCCTGTTTTTGTGTTTGTTGCACCAGGACTGTTTCGGTTTTGCCTCGTTTATTGTTTTGTATTATGTTCGTGCTTGAGTTTTTAAAAACATGAACTTCAACCACTCTGCATTTTGGTCCGCCTCTCCTTCCCAGGATCGTTACAATATTTCCTAGTCAGTAAAATTTAATAATCGGTAGTTTTAGATACTGTGTGGTTTATTATATTTCTAGTCAGTAAATATTAAATAATTGTGTAGTTCTAGATACATGTGTAGGTTTGTTATATTTCCTAGTCAGTAAATATTTAATAATCGTGTAGTTCTAGATACTGTGTGGTTTATTATATTTCTAGTCAGTAAATATTAAATAATTGTGTAGTTCTAGATACTGTGTGGTTTATTATATTTCTAGTCAGTAAATATTTAATAATTGTGTAGTTCTAGATACTGTGTGGTTTGTTATATTTCCTAGTCAGTAAATATTTAATAATTGTCTAGTTCGAGATACTGTGTGGTTTATTATATTTTCTAGTCAGTAAATATTTAATAATTGTGTAGTTCTAGATACTGTGTGTGTTTATTATTTTGTTTGCCCACAGCATTGAGTAATAAGAAACCAGCAGGCTTTTTGCCTCCCTTGATAATTGTTTTATTAATTATTAGCCAATCAGTTGAGCTAAACTGATGAGCTCAGCTGTGATTCATCTCCTGGCTACAACAAAAAGTGCTGGTCTCTTGTTTTTATGTGGTTAAGACATTGAAGACTTGTTTGGATATTAATTATTTGGCTTCAGACCAATCACATCACAATCAAACGTCATAATTTACAGATGAAAATCTTGAATGCATCTCATTGTGTTGTTGTCTAGCTAGCTAAAATTGTCCCTTTCTAATTAGACATGGATGGAGGGAGTTGGACTTGTTGTTTTTATTCTCTGTACTGGACAATGATTATAACAGAGAGTTCTAACTCAAGCATAAATTCAACCTGCAACCAGCAGGTTGCATAACTTCAAGTTCTTGGTGTCACACCAGTCCAACAAACTAACATGGTCCAAGCACCCCAAAACAGTTGTGATAAGGGCATGACAAAACCTATTTCCCCTACCCCACCATGTGACTAATAACATTTGATTTGATTTCAAATTCTCGTTGTGCCCCTGGCCTGAGTAGGATGGAGGTTCAACATGTACAACTAGATGTAGTAGGCTAATGTTAACTAGCTGGCCTGAGAGGATGGAGGTTCAACACCAGTCTAGTACATGTTAACTGACCTGAGAGGATGGAAGTTCAACATGACTCCCACTAGATGTAGTAGGCTAATGTTAACAGATTAACTAGCTGACCTGAGAGGATGGAGGTTCAACATGTACTGTAGCTAGATGTAGTAGGCTAATGTTAACTAGCTGACCTGAGAGGATGGAAGTTCAACCCCACTGTAGCTAGATGTAGTAGGCTAATGTTAACTAGCTGGCCTGAGAGGATGGAGGTTCAACATGTACTGTAGCTCTGTAGTGGGCTAATGTTAACTAGCTGACCTGAGAGGATGGAAGTTCAACATGTACCCCAGCTAGATGTAGTAGGTTAATGTTAACTAGCTGGCATGAGAGGATGGAGGTTCAACATGTACTCTAGCTAGATGTAGTAGGCTAATGTTAACTAGCTGACCTGAGAGGATGGAAGTTCAACATGTACTGTAGCTAGATGTAGTAGGTTAATGTTAACTAGCTGGCCTGACAGGATGGAAGTTCAACATGTAGCTAGATGTAGTAGGCTAATGTTAACTAGCTGGCCTGAGAGGATGGAAGATCAACATGTACTCTAGCTAGATGTAGTAGGTTAATGTTAACTAGCTGGCCTGAGAGGATGGAAGTTCAACATGTAGCTAGATGTAGTAGGCTAATGTTAACTAGCTGGCCTGAGAGGATGGAAGTTCAACATGTACTCTAGCTAGACCACAGGTTAATGTTCTAGTACGTAGCTGGCCTGAGAGGATGGAAGTTCAACATGTACTGTAGCTAGATGTAGTAGGTTAATGTTAACTAACTGGCCTGGGAGGATGGAAGTTCAACATGTACTGTAGCTAGATGTAGTAGGTTAATGTTAACTAGCTGGCCTGGCACATCGTTGCCCATGTCAGGAAGTTATTCCAGCAAGCATTTTATCCAGGTACCTTAGGAGAAAAATAACTAAAATGGTGTCCTGTATGACAGAGTCCCAGACGTGTAGGATACATGAAAGAGGAGGATGGCTTTGGCGTTTCTCTACAATGGAGGAGTCAACATGTGTTTTCTACTCACTCACACTCACACTCACACACACACACACACACACGCACACAAACACAGACACACACACAACACACACCAATAGGAAAGGTATAACGATTGAGTTTACAGCCACATCATATTCAGAAACATTAAATTAACTAAGCAGCGGTGATTAGATGATGTTGAAATGTTGAAGTGTAAATGGTGCTGGAATAGTGAAGGCAGCTCCTGTTGTCTTTGAGACTAGTCTAGTAACTCTGTGGTTCTAAATCAATAGGTCATGTATCTGTTAGTACAGGTAATATGTTTTGTGGACTTCCAGGACAGATGTTGCTCAACAGTCTGGTTTTGTGATGAAACACAAGGTGTGTTTTAATTCACTGCACAATGTTAAGTCTAGTTTTATAACTCAACTCTTTAGGCTTATATATTCACCAGTCTAGTACATAACTCAACTCTCTCCTGACCCCTACCAGTCTAGTACATAACTCAACTCTCTCCCTGACCCCCACCAGTCTAGTACATAACTCAACTCTCTCCCTGACCCCCACCAGTCTAGTACATAACTCAACTCTCTCCCTGACCCCACCAGTCTAGTACATAACTCAACTCTCTCCCAGTCCCCACCAGTCTAGTACATAACTCAACTCTCTCCCTGACCCCCACCAGTCTAGTACATAACTCAACTCTCTCCCAGACCCCACCAGTCTAGTACATAACTCAACTCTCTCCCTGACCCCCACCAGTCTAGTACATAACTCAACTCTCTCCCTGACCCCCACCAGTCTAGTACATAACTCAACTCTCTCCCAGACCCCCACCAGTCTAGTACATAACTCAACTCTCTCCCTGACCCCACCAGTCTAGTACATAACTCAACTCTCTCCCTGACCCCCACCAGTCTAGTACATAACTCAACTCTCTCCCTGACCCCCACCAGTCTAGTACATAACTCAACTCTCTCCCTGTCCCCACCAGTCTAGTACACAACTCAACTCTCTGACCCCACCTGTCTAGACCCCCACCAGTCTAGTACATAACTCAACTCTCTCCCTGACCCCCACCAGTCTAGTACATAACTCAACTCTCTCCCTGACCCCCACCAGTCTAGTACATAACTCAACTCTCTCTCCTGACCCCCACCAGTCTAGTACATAACTCAACTCTCCATCCTCCATATAATTCATCTCATATGACCTAGTAGAACTGTAGAGCTCTTTAACATCCACACAGTATATCTGGGTCTCCCTGTTCTGTCCCTATGTGTCCACTGCCCTGCAGAGCCCCAACCCAACACAACCCCACTCAGCTTTAGGGTCTTAGTGAAACATTCATTATTGGTTTCAGGTGTATTAGGTCAAGGCCAGAGTGACAACACACAGGACAGCAGACCCCCAGGGCAGGACTGAACAACCCAGCAGCTATTGAAAACAGGAAGTGGGCATCTTTTCAATACAGACTCCGTTTGTTGTACTGTTTTCAATATAAAACATCCAGACCTTATTCAAGTTGTCCAGTAAACCCTTATAAGAGGTGAACTGAAGCAGTAGAAAGTTAGACTTGATATTATAGCACACACTATATGTGTAACTTTGCTGCTCTGCCAGCAGTTACCTGTGGAGTTTTTCTAATGTCAGTGTTTCCTGTATGTAGGTGGGTTTAACTGATCTTATCTGCTTAAAAGTTTGTCACGTCATAGATGTGACCTGAGTCAAACTCAACAGGCCTGATGCTATATGTCAGGAAGAGAGAGAACGAGAGAGAGAGAAAGGAGGGGGTAGTGAGAGAGAGAGAGGGGAGGAGACAGAGAGGAGAGAGTAGTGGAGAGAGAGAGGAGGGGAGGGACAGAGGGGAGGAGAGAGTAGTGGAGAGAGAGAGAGGAGGGGAGGGGACAGAGGGAGAGAGTAATGGAGAGAGAGAGGAGGGGACAGAGGAGAGAGTAGTGGAGATCATCCTCATCCCTACCTGTAGTCTACCTACCTCTGGTATAATGCATTTCCACCTCTCACTCCATCAGTGTTGCTCTGTCTGCATCCTAATCCCTACCTGTAGTCTACCTACCTCTGTCTGCATCCTAATCCCTACCTGTAGTCTACCTACCTCTGTCTGCATCCTAATCCCTACCTGTAGTCTACCTACCTCTGTCTGCATCCTAATCCCTACCTGTAGTCTACCTACCTCTGTCTGCATCCTAATCCCTACCTGTAGTCTACCTACCTCTGGTATAATGCATTTCCACATCTCTCCATCAGTGTTGCTCTGTCTGCATCCTAATCCCTACCTGTAGTCTACCTACCTCTGTCTGCATCCTAATCCCTACCTGTAGTCTACCTACCTCTGGTATAATGCATTTCCACCTCTCACTCCATCAGTGTTGCTCTGTCTGCATCCTAATCCCTACCTGTAGTCTACCTACCTCTGTCTGCATCCTAATCCCTACCTGTAGTCTACCTACCTCTGGTATAATGCATTTCTACCTCTCACTCCATCAGTGTTGCTTGTCCATCTTCCTGAATTAAAAGATGAACAGATCAATATTGTTGCATAACATCATTAAATATTGCTACATTATTTATCTATAGTGTGGATGTAGGGCTGTTTTTAGTATGTAATGAGCACCCAGATGCTGCGTATTCAACACAATAATATCAGACAGACCAGCTGGCCCGTGCTGCCTCCGTGTTGACTACTATGTTGCAATGTGAATATTATCAGAGTTGTCGTTGATACTAAATGTTTCAGTTTCTCCGAGCCTCATCGTTCATTTATACAATGTTTCAATATTATCAGAGACACCTTGTTGATGCAATGCTTCAGTGTTCACAGAATGTTTCCTTTCCCTGGAGAATAATGCAGACAGGCAAATACAACATGATCTGGGTGCAGACATCATTAGGAACATCTCTGAATGCAGAGCAACAATGTAGGTGGGAAGAACATGAGACAATGACACTGTCATAGTCCACCATACGAACCGCTCCACAAGGGTGACTTCATATACATTATAGCAGGGGGTCAACAACGTTTTTCATGAGTGACAATTTACAATTGATCCTACAATTTCTAAAGACCTGCGTGACTGTAATTATTTCCATATTATTCATGTAGATTATAGCAGGGGGGCGGCAACGTTTTTCAATGTTCAAATGATCCTCACATTTCTAAAGATCTGCGTGACTGTATAACACCCCACCCAGCAGAATGTCGACCAATCACGTTCACGTTGTCATGTTGCGTCACGCGGTTGCTAAACCAATCATCACGTAATCCCTTCTCAAAGTCAGTGTACTTTATGTCGAGAAACTCTGTTTTCATCAAAAGTACGTTCTGCCACGATTCCAAAGCTATACGATACTACAGACAGCAAGTTAATTATCTCACATCGCCCAGAATGCACCGCGTGGGCCAATGACGTAACATCGTCAACGTTGTTGGGTTTTTGAGCTTAGTGCCCAGTAGACTCCATTCACTCCGTGAAGGAGAGCGATCCCTGTCCCAGAGTCGCCCAGAATGCACCGCGTGGGCCAAAGACGTATGTTCGTCAACGTTTCCCATCTCCTCAAAAGTATATCTGCCGTTGTGATTTAAACTCCACTCTGGGAGACACATCGATCTGCAGGTTGAACATGGTGAGATTGGAGACTCCTAAATTGATAGTGCAGTTTGTTTAGGTGATTTAACAGCTAGTTAGCTACTTCACATGCTGATAGTGTCTTTGGTATTATTGTGTGTAGATACATTTAGCCAGTCAGCCAGCCCACACAGAGAGCATTGCATTGTGGATGTTGTAGTCGATTTGAGCTGCAACAGATTTCCTCAACGATGTTCCATCTTGTTACAACCTTATTATTAGGGAAGCACCGATAGTACATTTATGGCCGATACCGATATCCAATATTTTCCTTTCCAAAAAGAAACCATACCGATAACCGATATAAAACATTTTGCGGCCTTTTAAGCATTCTAGTACAGTTAAATAGTGAATGTCTGGGGGCATTTCTGTTAGTTTTTGCTGTTCTCCAAATACTACTTTCGAGTTTATAGTAAATTAGCTTCAACTGGTGGAGGGATTCGACACACCCCATTTAGCCATACCCTGGGTTTATCTTTATTTCTACACACCCCATTTAGCCATACCCTAGGTTTATCTGTATTTCTACACACCCAAACTACTTGATGTGTCTATGGGACAGAGGAGGAGGGGATATGAAGAGAGGGAAGGGGAGGGGAGAGGGAGATGTCAACAGAGATAGGGCTGACAGAATAACATGCAGTCAACTGAATATCTTTTCAGAACTGACTTCTCACCAGTGATGTCATCACAACCAGTAACCTTTTCCAATCTTGGTCTGGCTCAGCTTGACCCCTGACCTTTGTTTTTTAAATAATGAAATTCAGACAGAAGCAAATGTATTAAAACTACTTCCTAATATAATATATAATCCAACTATACTGATGCAGGTACCTTTTACACAGCTAGGCAACTATACTGATGCAGGTACCTTTTACACAGCAAGGCAACTATACTGATGCAGGTACCTTTTACACAGCTAGGCAACTATACTGATGCAGGTACCTTTTACACAGCTAGGCAACTATACTGATGCAGGTACCTTTTACACAGCTAGGCAACTATACTGATGCAGGTACCTTTTACACAGCTAGGCAACTATACTGATGCAGGTACCTTTTACACAGCTAGGCAACTAACTACTGATGCAGGTACCTTTTACACAGCAAGGCAACTATACTGATGCAGGTACCTTTTACACAGCTAGGCAACTATACTGATGCAGGTACCTTTTACACAGCTAGGCAACTATACTGATGCAGGTACCTTTTACACAGCTAGGCAACTATTCTGATGCAGGTACCTTTTACCCAGCTAGGCAACTATACTGATGCAGGTACCTTTTACACAGCTAGGCAACTATACTGATGCAGGTACCTTTTACACAGCTAGGCAACTATACTGATGCAGGTACCTTTTGCAGGTGGTCGCATGCGGTTGGACACATGGAGGAGAGAATCATTTTCTCAGTTTCCTCAAAACCGTGTCTTTTTGAAACAACTGCTGACAGCTACAGGGACATAAACACAAACATGCTGCTTGGAGACAAGTGTCCATGATAGTAGGATCGCCAGGTCAGTTTAGTCGTGAGCTTGTGCTAAATGTGGCTAGTTAGCTAGCTTGCTAACCTAGCCAATGAGGTGTGTGTGAAAGAAATAGTCAAATAAGTTATGCTAGTTACTACCCCTGATAACTTTCCCAAATAATAATGTTTGAAAGAGTGTGAGTGTGTATGCTAGATAAATAGTAATGGAAATGCTAGATACTCCGTAATACATTTTTCACTGAGACATCATGGCGTGTCCATCAATTTAAATCCCAACTTGTAAGGAAAGTATAAATATTTTTAAAAGTGCACAATGTATTGGACAGAACTATGAGGTCTAAAGGTCTGTCTTTCCAAGACATTCTGTTCATCTGCAAGCAGATCTGATGATTATAGATGGAGGGAGAACCTGTTATTTACAATGGAAGAATATAACTTCCTGTAGCCTATATAATGTAACAATGACAATCATCCCTTCATATATACTGTAGTTGAAGGTTATTTTAGTGTCGTATAAAGTGTTCATTAAAACAGATCAGGATGTTTGGTGGAAGGATTCAGTGTAGATGTTCTGCTGTGTATCGAGGGGTTTATATGAAAGTGGTAGATTTGTAATTCTTTACCAGAGAAAGTTCTGTATTACTTTTCTTTGGGTGACCTCAGTCTTTGACAATTCAGCTACTTTGTTAACAGTCCTACTGTAATGGTCTGGGTGTAGCTGGTGCAGAGGAGTCAGGACAGTAGAGATGAGTAACACATGTAACTTTACTCAAATATTCCAATAACGTGTCGTAAATACCGAGCCCACAGTAACAGACCAAACATACATAAAACAATCCCGCACAAAACCATGGGGAAAACAGAGGGTTAAATAATGAACATGTCATTTGGAATTGGAACCAGGCGTGTAAAACAAAGACAAAACAAATGGAAAATGAAAAGTGGATCGGCGATGGCTAGAAGGCCGGTGGCGATGGCTAGAAGGCCGGTGGCGATGGCTAGAAGGCCGGTGGCGATGCGGTGGCGATGGCTAGAAGGCCGGTGGCGAAGGCTAGAAGGCCGGTGGCGATGGCTAGAAGGCCAGTGACGTCGCTGCCCGAACAAGGAGCGGGACCGACTTCTGTGGAAGTGGTAACAGTACCCCCCCTTGATGCGCAGGGCGATCCGGATGGAGACGGTGGAACTCCCGCAGCAACGAAGGGTCCGAAACGTCCTCCACCGACACCCAGCATCTCTCCTCCGGACCGTACCCCTCCCACTCCACGAGGTACTGAAGGCCTTTCGCCCGATGCCTCGAGTCCATTATGGCTCAAACAGCATACGCCGGGCCCCCCTTGATGTCCAGAGGGGGTGGAGGAACCACCTGCACTTCAGCCTCCTGTAGTGGACCAGCCACCACCGGCCTGAGGAGAGACACATGGAACGAGGGGTTAATACGGTAATCGGGGGGAAGATGTAACCTGTAGCAAACCTCGTTCAGTCTCCTCAGGACTTTGAATGGCCCCACAATCCGCAGGCCCAGCTTCCGTCAGGGCAGGCGGAGGGGCAGGTTTCGGGTCGAGAGCCAGACCGTTGAAAACCCGATGGCGGAGGTGAAAACCAGAGGTAAGGCTGACCGAGACCCCAGACGTTCCATGAACGCCCTACAGACCCTTGACGTGAACTGGGGACCTCGGTCAGACACTATAACCACAGGCACCCCATAGTGCCTATAAGACATGTGTAAACATGGCCTCCTCAGTCTGTAGGGCTGTAGGGAGATCGGGCAAATGAAGGAGACCGCAGGACTTAGAGAACACCGCTACAAGACCATGGTGCTTGCCTACGGAGCTGTGAGGGGAACGGCACCTCAGTACCTCCAGGCTCTGATCAGGCCCTACACCCAAACAAGGGCACTGCGTTCATCCACCTCTGGCCTGCTCGCCTCCCTACCACTGAGGAAGTACAGTTCCCGCTCAGCCCAGTCAAAACTGTTCGCTGCTCTGGCCCCCCAATGGTGGAACAAACTCCCTCACGACGCCAGGACAGCGGAGTCAATCACCACCTTCCGGAGACACCTGAAACCCCACCTCTTTAAGGAATACCTAGGATAGGATAAAGTAGTCCTTCTCACCCCCCCCCTTAAAAGATTTAGATGCACTATTGTAAAGTGGCTGTTCCACTGGATGTCATAAGGTGAATGCACCAATTTGTAAGTCGCTCTGGATAAGAGCGTCTGCTAAATGATTTAAATGTAAATGTAAATGTAGAACAGATCCACAACGACCAGGATCGTGAGAGAGGAAGATCCTTGAGGAAGTCCACAGAAAGATGCGACCAAGGTCATTGTGGAATGGGTAAGGTCTGTAACGTCCCTCTGGGCAGGTGGGGGGGAGTGGGCTCTGTACGTAACACCTGCTCGATGTCCACGTCCAGCTCCCACACTACCGGTGCCACCAAGCAAGAGACCGGAAGTTCGGGAGTGTGCTCTATGGACCGCTCCTCTGTGTCATACATCCGAGACAGTGTGTCTGCCTTAGCGTTCTGGGAACCTGGTCTGTAGGACAGTGCGTCTGCCTTAGCATTCTGGGAACCTGGTCTGTAGGACAGTGCGTCTGCCTTAGCGTTCTGGGAACCTGGTCTGTAGGACAGTGTGTCTGCCTTAGCGTTCTGGGAACCTGGTCTGTAGGACAGTGCGTCTGCCTTAGCGTTCTGGGAACCTGGTCTGTAGGACAGTGTGTCTGCCTTAGTGTTCTGGGACCCTGGTCTGTGGGACAGTGCGTCTGCCTTAGCGTTCTGGGAACCTGGTCTGTAGGACAGTGTGTCTGCCTTAGCGTTGTGGGAACCTGGTCTGTAGGACAGTGTGTCTGCCTTAGTGTTCTGGGAACCTGGTCTGTAGGACAGTGCGTCTGCCTTAGCGTTCTGGGAACCTGGTCTGTAGGACAGTGTGTCTGCCTTAGCGTTCTGGGAACCTGGTCTGTAGGACAGTGTGTCTGCCTTAGTGTTCTGGGACCCTGGTCTGTGGGACAGTGCGTCTGCCTTAGCGTTCTGGGAACCTGGTCTGTAGGACAGTGTGTCTGCCTTAGCGTTCTGGGAACCTGGTCTGTAGGACAGTGCGTCTGTCTTAGCGTTCTGGGAACCTGGTCTGTAGGACAGTGCATCTGCCTTAGCGTTCTGGGAACCTGGTCTGTAGGACAGTGTGTCTGCCTTAGCGTTCTGGGAACCTGGTCTGTAGGACAGTGTGTCTGCCTTAGCATTCTGGGAACCTGGTCTGTAGGACGGTGAAAACAAAAAGGGTAAAAAACAACATGGCCCACCTTGCCTGGCGAGGGTTCAGTCTCCACCTTGCCTGGCGAGGGTTCAGTCTCCACCTTGCCTGGCGAGGGTTCAGTCTCCACCTTGCCTGGCGAGGGTTCAGTCTCCACCTTGCCTGGCGAGGGTTCAGTCCCCACCTTGCCTGGCACAGGGTTCAGTCCCCACCTTGCCTGGCGAGGGTTCAGTCCCCACCTTGCCTGGCGAGGGTTCAGTCTCCACCTTGCCTGGCCAAAGGGTTCAGTCCCCACCTTGCCTGGCGAGGGTTCAGTCCCCACCTTGCCTGGCGAGGGTTCAGTCCCCACCTTGCCTGGCGAGGGTTCAGTCCCCACCTTGCCTGGCGAGGGTTCAGTCCCCACCTTGCCTGGCGAGGGTTCAGTCTCCACCTTGCCTGGCGAGGGTTCAGTCTCCACCTTGCCTGGCGAGAGTTCAGTCTCCACCTTGCCTGGCGAAGGTTCAGTCTCCACCTTGCCTGGGGAGGGTTCAGTCTCCCGGTCCCCCACGTCATAGTCCCGCTCCGCCGGGCTGAGGTTCTTCGAAAAGAGAGCACAGGGGCGGACCTTTAGTGGCGTACCCGAGCGCTGAGAGAGCACGGCTCCCCTCCAGATCCGGATGAGCCAGCAGGGGAGCCGAGGTAAACAGAGCCCTCAGGTGACCAAAAGCCCTGTCCGCCTCAGCCGTCCACTGCAGTCGCACCGGTCCCCCCTTCAGCAGTGAGGTAATGGGAGTCGCTACCTGACCAAAGCCCCAGATAAACCTCCGGTAGTAGTTGGCTACCTGACCAAAGCCCCGGATAAACCTCCGGTAGTAGTTGGCTACCTGACCAAAGCCCCGGATAAACCTCCGGTAGTAGTTGGCAACCTGACCAAAGAAAATCCCGGAAAATCTCGTCTACAAAGGCCTGGAAGACATCAACCCGTACGGCATGACAAGGTACTCATAGTGCCCTGAGGTGGTACTAAATGACGTCTTCCACTTGTCCCCCTCCCGGATACGCACCAGGTTGTAAGCGCTCCTGAGATCCAATTTTGTGAAGAAGCTCTGTGCATTGACTCTATCGCACTGGCTATGAGAGGCTGGAGGTAGCAGCAGGCAATATCAGTGTGAACACATCTGATTGGACTAGATCCATGTTGCGGTGAGACACATCTGATTGGACTAGATCCATGTTGAGGTGAGACACGTCTGATTGGACTAGATCCATGTTGAGGTGAGACACGTCTGATTGGACTAGATCCATGTTGAGGTGAGACACGTCTGATTGGACTAGATCCATGTTGAGGTGAGGCACGTCTGATTGGACTAGATCCATGTGGAGGTGAGACACGTCTGATTGGACTAGATCCATGTTGAGGTGAGACACGTCTGATTGGACTAGATCCATGTTGAGGTGAGGCACGTCTGATTGGACTAGATCCATGTTGAGGTGAGACACGTCTGATTGGACTAGATCCATGTTGAGTTGAGGCACGTCTGATTGGACTAGATCCATGTTGAGGTGAGGCATGTCTGATTGGACTAGATCCATGTTGAGGTGAGGCACGTCTGATTGGACTAGATCCACGTTGAGGTGAGACACGTCTGATTGGACTAGATCCATTTTGAGGTGAGACACGTCTGATTGGACTAGATCCATGTTGAGGTGAGGGGGAGGAGAGGAGAAAGGGAGGGGGAGAAGAGGAGAGAGGGGAGGGAAGAAGAGAGGGGGAGAAGGGGGAGGAGAGAGGGGAGGGGAAGAGGAGAAGAGAGAGGGGAGAAGGGGGAAAATAGGAAAGGGGGAGGAGAGGGGAGGGGAAGAAGAGGAGAGAGGGGAGGGGAAGAAGAGGAGAGGGGGAGGAGAGGAGAAAGGGAGAAGGGGGAGAAGAGGAGAAGAGAGGGGGAGAAGAGGATAACAGAGAGAGGGAGAAGAAGAGAGGAGAAGGGGAGAAGAGGAAAGGGGGAGAAGAGGACAGGGGAGAAGGGGGAGAAGAGGACAGGGGAGGGCAGGGGGAAGAAGAGTAGAGGGGGAGAAGAGTAGAGGGGGAAGAGTAGAGGGGGAGAAGAGAGGGGGAGAAGAGGGAGAGGAGGGAGGGGAAGAATAAGAGAGGGGAGAAGAGAGACTGGGAGAAAAGGAGAGGAGAGGGGGAGAATATGGGAGGGGTAGGAGAAGAGAGACTGGTAAATGAGTAGAGGAGAATAGAGGGTTAGAAGAGGAGAGGGGGAGAAAAAGGGAGCAGGTGAATTGAAGGAGAGAAAAAAGAAAAAGATGAGGAGAGGAGAGGGGGAGAAAAGGGGGAGGAGAAGAGAGGGACAGAAGAGGAGAAAAGAGACTGGGAGACGAAGAGAGGAGAAGAGGAAAGGAAAGGGGGAGGGGAGGAAGAGGAGAGCGGGAGAAGAGGAGAGGGGAGGAGAAGAGAGGGGGAAGAAGAGGAGAGGGGAGGAGAAGAGAGGGGGAGAAGAGAGGCTGTAGATCAGGGGAGGGGAGAAGTCGAGAGAGGGAGAAGAGAAGAGGAGAAGAGGAGAAGGTGGAGAGGAGGTGAAGAGAGGTGGAGAAGAGAAGGGGAGAAGAGGAGAAGAGAGGGGAGGAGAGGAGAGGGGGAGAGAGGAGAGGGTGAGGAGAAACGAAGTGGGAGAAGAGGAGAAGAGAGGGGGAGGAGAGGAGAGGGGGTAAGAGAGGAGGAGAGGGGGAGGAGAGGAGGAGAGAGGAGAGGGAGAAGAGGAGAAGTGAGGGAGAGGAGAGAGGGTAAGAGAGGAGGAGAGAGGAGAGGGGGAGAAGCGGAGAAGTGAGGGGGAGGAGAGGAGAGAGGGTAAGAGAGGAGGAGAGAGGAGAGGAGGAGAGAGGAGATGGGGAGAAAGGGAGAAGGGGAGAGGAGAGAAGAGTAAAGGAGGGAGGGGGAAGAAGAGGAGAAGAGAGACTGGGAGAGGGGGAGGAGAAGAGAGGGGGAGAAAGGAGAGGGGAGGGGAGAAGAGGAAAGGGGGAGAAGAGGAGAGGAGGGGGAGAAGGGGAAAGGGGGAGAAGAGGAGAGTGGAGAAAAGGAGAAGAGAGGAGGAGAAAAGGAGAGGAGGGGTGAGAAGGGGAAAGGGGGAAGAAGAGGAGGAGAGGGGGGAGGAGAAGAGAGGGGAGATGTGGAGAGGAGAGAGGAGAGGGAGGAGAAAAGGAGAGGGGGAGGGGAGAAGAGGAAAGGGAAGAAGTGGAGAAGGGAGGGGGAGAAGAGAGGTGGGGAAAAGGAGGAGGGTGGAGAAGGGGAGAGGGGGAGAAGATGAAGAGAGAGGGGAGAAGGGTGAGAGGAGGAGAGGGAGAGGGGAGGTGAAGAAGAGGAGAGTTGGAGAAGAGGAAAGGAGGGGAAGAAGAGGAGAGGGGAGAAGAAGAGGAAAGGGGGAGAAGAGGAGAGGAGGGGGAAAGGGGGAGAAGAGGAGAGTGGAGAAAAGGAGAAGAGAGGAGGAGAAAAGGAGAGGAGGGGGAGAAGGGGGAAAGGGAGAGAAGAGGAGAGTGGAGAAGGGGGAAGAAGAGGAGGAGAGGGGGAGGAGAGAGGAGAGGAGGAGAAAATGAGAGGGGAGGGGAGAAGAGGAAAGGGGAAGAAGTGGAGAAGGGAGGGGGAGAAGAGAGGGGGAGGAGAAGAGAGGGGTTGAAGAGGAGGAGAGAGGGAGGAAGAGGAGGAGAGGGAGAAGAGTAGAGGTGGGAGGAGAGGGAGGGGGAGGAGAGGAGAGGAGAAGAGAGGGGGAGAAGAGGGGGGAGAAGGGGGAGAAGAGGAGAAGAGAGGGGTTGAAGAGGAGGAGAGGGGGTGAAGAGGAGAGGGGAGGAGAGGGGCGAGGCGTGGAGAGGGGAGGAGAGGAGAAGAGAGGGGAAGAGAGGGGGAGTTCCTTAACTCAATTCTACTGACAATTTTGTCTATGGAGATTCCATGGCTGAGTGCTTGATTTTATACATTTGTCAGGAAGGGGTGTGGCTGAAATAGAATCCACTAATTTGAAGGGGTGTCCACATACTTTTGTATATATAGTGTATGTACACATGGGTGTTGTTGCACCATACCAACGATAAGCCTGTCTTCCCCATCACATCATGAAAGGTCATGTTGATGTTCATTTAACCTTTGTCTCTCTCTTCCTCTGACTCCTCCCTTTCTCCTTTGTTTCTCTCTCTCTCTGTCTCTCTCTTTCTCCTCTGTCTCTCTCTTTCTCCTCAGATCTCCAGGCTCAAAGCGTCAGTCCACCAGGTAGGTAGAGTATAAATCTACAGTGATTATAGCAGTTCAATATTAGTCAACTTTATTATCCCACAAGGAGAAATTCATTTATCCATACAAACCATTCTAAACCCCAATAACAAGTAGTGTTTTATGGAACTACTAATACTTGTCAACCACAAAGCATCACTGCTGTTAGAATAACAGAATCACTGTCATCATCTGTCCTCACCACTGTGTTTTCCTCTCTGCTGTTTACAGCTGAACTCTCAGTCAGACTGGTGGATGGGACCACTTCCTGTTCTGGGACAGTGGAAGTCTTCTATGAAGGAGAGTGGACAGGTCTATGTACTAGTTGGTGGAGCATGAGAGATGTTAAGGATGTGTGTAGAGAGATGGATTGTGGGAATCCTGTAACTGTATCTAGAGGACCTCTGATTGAAGATGGAAGAGGAGGAGTCATGATGTGGAGTTGTAGGAGAGATGACTTTTCTAATACACGGTGTGACATCAAAGGAGGACCTGGTGTCTGTGATGGTGGATATTATCGTCATGTGACCTGTTCAGGTAAGAGACTGGTCATATTGAGAGATTTATTTATACATTATACAATATTACCATGTATCATGTTTTATGTGTTTTTATTTCGTTTAAATAGAGGGAGAGATGTTAGATGTATTTAAACATTATATTTGTGTTTGTCATATTGGTTTATGGGAGATGTTCATGGGCAGATCATTGTAGTTCAGATGGTACTGAAGTGAAGCTGCCTGATGGATGTCCAGCTGTTTATTTTCTATAAAGTGAAGTGAACTTATTCCTGTCTCCTGCCTGCATTATTCCCAACCCGATCCTGAGTGACTAAGAACCCATTTCTACCTCTTACAGTATCAAACATAGCAAACTACAATCTTTTATCCAACATATTTGTGTTTAGTCCTTGACAATGTCATCAACAAAACTGATTGAATGTTCAACCAACTCTTTTTCTCCAGAGTCTGTGCGGCTTGTGGATGGAGCTCGTCTCTGCTCTGGGAGAGTGGAGGTGAAGTCCAATCAGTCCTGGGCCTCAGTGTGTGAAGCTGACTTTGACCGGCAGGATGCAGAGGTAGTCTGTAGGGATGTTGGCTGTGGGGCTCCTGCAGCTCTAAAGGGGGGGCTCTATGGAGAAGGTGAGGGTCAGACCTGGGATAAAGAGTTCCAGTGTAAAGGCAATGAGTCCCTTCTCCTGGACTGTGACACCTCAGACAGAGAGAACAACACCTGCCTACCTGGTAATGCTGTTGGACTCACCTGCTCAGGTAAGAAACAGTTTGTCACTCAGTCAACATTGTTTCTCACCTGGAGTGAAGAATATGAGAGACAATATAGGTTTGTTTTAGTGAGAAAATAGTAAGATTACTGTTTCTCTCTTTTCTCAGAGCCTGATGATGTGAGGCTGGTGGGAGGAGGCAGTCGCTGTGCTGGTGGAGTGGAGTGGTACGACCAGGGAGAGTGGAGGATTGTGGGAGCTGAGGACGAAGACCAGATGACTGTAGCTACAGTAGTGTGTAGACAGATGGGTTGTGGCTCCACTGTTTCAGTACTTCCTAGAAACACCACAAGAGGGTTTTTAGTTTCCTGTTATGGGTTTGAGTCTTCACTGAGGGAGTGTGAGAGAAGTTATGATCTCCATCCTGGACTCACAGTGATCTGCTCAGGTAATAACAAGATACACTATATTGCCAAAACTATGTGGACATCAGTGGATTCTGCTATTTCAGACACACCTGTTGCTGACAGGTGTATAAAATTGACCACACAGCCAAGCAATCTCCATAGACAAACATTGGCAGTAAAATTTATTTTCTGAAGGTCTCTGTGAATTTCAATGTGGCACGTCTAGGAGCAACAACGGCTCAGCCGTGAAGTGGTAGACAACACAAGCTCACAGAACGGACCGCCGAGTTCTGAACCACATAGAGCGTAAAAATAATCCTCTGTTGTAAAACTCACTGCTGAGTTCCACATACTTTTGTCCATGTATTATATCTCCTTCCTGGACTCACAGTGATCTGCTCAGGTCATAACAACATATTATAATTATATTCAACTGATTTCCTTCATTCATACAACTTCCTCTGCACCTCTCATGATGACTGTTTAGCTTGTCAGTCTGCTTTACTAAATAGATCACTCAGTCAAGTAGGAATCAAATACCACTTAAATATCCCAGAATGCTTTGTATTTGAGTGTTACCTCAGTGAACGTCTCTACTCACTACCACTGTCACAAAGAGAGGAGGAGGGAGGAGGAGAGGAAGAGGGAGATGTGGGAGAGATCAAATATATTTTTATCACTGAGTTCTCACCAGTGATGTCATCATAACCAGTAACCTTTTCTCCTCTTGGCCCAGCCAATCCTGACCCTGACATACAGCATCAGACCTTGTAGATCAGATGGTACTGAAGTGAAGCTGCCTGATGGATGTCCAGCTGTTTATTTTCTATAAAGTGAAGTGAACTTATTCCTGTCTCCTGCCTGCATTATTCCCAACCTGATCCTGAGTGACTAAGAACCCATTTCTACCTCTTCCAGTATCAAACATAGCAAACTACTATCTCTTATCCAACATATTTGTGTTTAGTCCTTGACAGTGTCATCAACAAAACTGATTGAATGTTCAACCAACTCTTTTTCTCCAGAGTCTGTGCGGCTTGTGGGTGGAGCTGGTCACTGCTCTGGGAGAGTGAAGGTGAAGTCCAATCAGTCCTGGGCCTCAGTGTGTGAAGCTGACTTTGACCGGCAGGATGCAGAGGTAGTCTGTAGGGAGCTTGGCTGTGGGGCTCCTGCAGCTCTACAGGGGGGGCTCTATGGAGAAGGTGGGGGTCAGACCTGGGATAAAGAGTTCCAGTGTAAAGGCAAAGAGTCCCTTCTCCTGGACTGTGACACCTCAGACAGAAAAAACAACACCTGCCTACCTGGTAATGCTGTTGGACTCACCTGCTCAGGTAAGAAACAGTTTGTCTCTCAATCTACATTGTTTCTCACCTGGAGTGAAGAATATGAGAGACAATATAGGTGTGTTTTAGTGAGAAAATAGTAAGATTACTGTCTCTCTCTTTTCTTTTCTCAGAGCCTGATGATGTGAGGCTGGTGGGAGGAGGCAGTCGCTGTGCTGGTGGAGTGGAGTGGTACGACAAGGGAGAGTGGAGGACTGTGGGAGCTGATGACTGGGAGCAGGAGGATGTAGCTGCAGTAGTGTGTAGACAGCTGGGTTGTGGCTCCTCTGTTTCAGTACTTCCTAGAAACACCACAAGAGGGTTTGGAGCTTCCTGTTCTGGGTCTGAGCCTTCACTGAGGAAATGTTTGAGAATGTATGTTCTCCTTCCTGGACTCACAGTGATCTGCTCAGGTAATAACAACATATTATAATTATATTCAACTGATTTCCTTCATTCATACAACTTCCTCTGCACCTCTCATGATGACTGTTTAACTTGTCAGTCTGCTTTACTAAATAGATCACTCAGTCAAGTAGGAATCAAATACAACTTAAATATCCCAGAATGCTTTGTATTTGAGTGTTATCTCAGTGAACGTCTCTACTCACTACCACTGTCACATGTCATGTTATTGTCATATCTAAATGAGGAAAGTAGTTGAGGAGCTACGTTTTCGTTTTCTCTCCTCTTGTTCCAGATGTCCTGCTTAAGCCTGATATCAACATATGTTGTCTCAGTGACTGTAGGCCCACTACTCATGTTGCCCTGTGAGGGAGGGTGGCTGGCACTGTTACATGCTGATGTTATTGTCATATCTATAGGAAACTAGTTGAAGAGGTTTTTCTTGTTCTCTTTTATTGTTACAGATCTCCTGGTCCAGCCTGATATCTTCCTGACTGACCCAATGGGAGGGGTCTTCAGGGGCCACCAGGGGCCCGAGATGTTCAGGGGCTACAACTTCACCATCACCTGCTCCACTCAGCCACAGTACCCAGGAGGCTCCTTCCTCCTCACGTTCACCGGCTCCAACAGAACCCAGACCCAGCCAGCTGTCAATCACTCTGCTGCCTTCCTCTTCCCTGCTGCAGATGACTCCCACCAAGGGAACTACAGCTGTGTTTATGACAATTATGTTTTCTCTCATAACTTCTCCTCTGAGAGTGAGCTCCTCTCCCTCACCATCACAGGTAACTGAATATGAACCAGACTTATAACTTTGTCATTGACAGATTTCCCACAGATCTATGTGATGATGATCAGTCCCCTCATCAAAGGTGTTTCTGTTTGCAGCCTCTCCTCTGCCAGCCTTCATCATCAGACACGTTGTAGTGCTGCTGATCCTACTGACAGCCATCACCACCTCCTACCTGTACTACAAGGTAAAGACATTTACTCAGACGTTACAAGTCATTTAAACTAGAGGGGGAGGGTGAGGGGGAGAGGGAGGGGGAGAGAATGGAGATACTAGAGAGTAAATGTCTGACTGTTGGTGCTGTGTCTCCCTAGCCCACCAGGAGGCAGAAGAGAGTGAACAGGGTGAGCAGCATGGATCTTTATGTCAATGCCATGGAGATGGTCTCTCTGAGCTCCAGAGCTGAAGCTGGACCGGGAGAGGAGAGAGCAGCCCAGGGGACGGAGTAGGAGTAGAATGAAGCTGACCCTACATGCTGATCTTAGGTCAGTTTTGTGTTTTAAATCGATGGTCAGCAGTGGACTGGTGTTTAAAATGTGGTGATAAACCTGAAGTGATTCTAATTTTAATAACAAGTTCAGAATTAGTATATCTTTCTGGAACCTTGGAAGAAATCTAAAAGGAGTGACTGCAACCACCATTATTCATTTAGTTTGGTTTTTACCAGCTGAAAAACATGGGGTTTTGGTAACATGGGGTTTTGGTAACATGGCGTTTTGGTAACATGGGGTTTTGGTAACATGGGGTTTTGGTAACATGGGGTTTTGGTAACATGGGGTTTTGGTAACATGGGGTTTGGGTAACATGGGGGTAACATGGGGTTTGGGTAACATGGAGTTTTGGGTAACATGGGGTTTGGGTAACATGGGGGTAACATGGGGTTTGGGTAACATGGGGTTTGGGTAACATGGGGGTAACATGGAGTTTTGGGTAACATGGGGTTTGGGTAACATGGGGGTAACATGGGGTTTGGGTAACATGGGGGTAACATGGGGTTCTGGGTAACATGCGGTTTGGGTAACATGGGGTTCTGGGTAACATGGGGTTTGGGTAACATGGGGTTTGGGTAACATGGGGTTTGGGTAACATGGGGTTCTGGGTAACATGTGGCTTTAATTATTTTAAGAGAGATCTCAATTACGTCTGTTTTGTGTCCAGAATGTATTGATTTTTGCTTTTGTCTTCATGTCTTTATCTTATTTAGTGTCTCTTAGATTCTTTATCTTATTTAGTGTCTCTTAGATTCTTTATCTTATTTAGTGTCTCTTAGATTCTTTATCTTATTTAGTGTCTCTTAGATTCTTTATCTTATTTAGTGTCTCTTAGATTCTTTATCTTATTTAGTGTCTCTTAGATTCTTTATCTTATTTAGTGTCTTAGATTCTTTATCTTATTTAGTGTCTCTTAGATTCTTTATCTTATTTAGTGTCTCTTAGATTCTTTATCTTATTTAGTGTCTCTTAGATTCTTTATCTTATTTAGTGTCTCTTAGATTCTTTATCTTATTTAGTGTCTCTTAGATTCTTTATCTTATTTAGTGTCTCTTAGATTCTTTATCTTATTTAGTGTCTCTTAGATTCTTTATCTTGAAGTGTTTCCATTATTAGTCCAGGTATTATTATAAATCATATTTTCCTCGTCGTTTTGGTTTGTTGTTGGTATATATATGGATATGATGCTATTGATTAAAAATATAATAAAATTACAGGCTGTCAGTCTATATAGTGATGTTATTGATAAAAAATTATTATATAATAATATATATGGATATGATGCTATTGATTAAAAATGTTATGAAATAAATAGATGATTGATTATGATGTAGATTAGTGTTATGTTGTTAGTAGTATATAGATAATGATGTTATTGATTATAAATGTTATGATATTGATTATGATGTAGATTAGTGTTATGTTGTTAGTAGTATAGAGATAATGATGCTATTGATTATAAATGTTATGATATTGATTATGATGTAGATTAGTGTTATGTTGTTAGTAGTATAGAGATAATGATGTTATTGATTATAAATGTTATGATATTGATTATGATGTAGATTAGTGTTATGTTGTTAGTAGTATAGAGATAATGATGTTATTGATTATAAATGTTATGATATTGATTATGATGTAGGTTAGTGTTATGTTGTTAGTAGTATAGAGATAATGATGTTATTGATTATAAATGTTATGATATTGATTATGATGTAGGTTAGTGTTATGTTGTTAGTAGTATAGAGATAATGATGTTATTGATTAACCCTGTTACGGGGGCTGAGTCACTGGCTTACTGGGGCTCTCTCATGCCGTCCCTGGGGGGGGGTGCGTCACCTGGGTGGGTTGATTCACTGTTGTGGTCGGCCTGTCTGGGTTGGCGCCCCCCCCTTGGGTTGTGCCGTGGCGGAGACCTTTGTGGGCTATACTCGGCCTTGTCTCAGGATGGTAAGTTGGTGGTTGAAGATATCCCTCTAGTGGTGTGGGGGCTGTGCTTTGGCAAAGTGGGTGGGGTTATATCCTTCCTGTTTGGCCCTGTCCGGGGGTGTCCTCGGGTTGGGGCCACAGTGTCTCCTGACCCCTCCTGTCTCAGCCTCCAGTATTTATGCTGCATTAGTTTATGTGTCGGGGGGCTAGGGTCAGTTTGTTATATCTGGAGTACTTCTCCTGTCCTATTCGGTGTCCTGTGTGAATCTAAGTGTGCGTTCTCTAATTCTCTCCTTCTCTCTTTCTTTTCTCTCTCGGAGGACCTGAGCCCTAGGACCATGCCCCAGGACTACCTGACATGATGACTCCTTGCTGTCCCCAGTCCACCTGGCCATGCTGCTGCTCCAGTTTCAACTGGCCTGGGCCCTAGGACCATGTCCCAGGACTACCTGACATGATGACTCCTTGCTGTCCCCAGTCCACCTGGCCATGCTGCTGCTCCAGTTTCAACTGTTCTGCCTTACTATTATTCAACCATGCTGGTCATTTATGAACATTTGAACATCTTGGCCACGTTCTGTTATAATCTCCACCCGGCACAGCCAGAAGAGGACTGGCCACCCCACATATGCTCTCTAATTCTCTCTTTCTTTCTCTCTCTCGGAGGACCTGAGCCCTAGGACCGTGCCCCAGGACTACCTGACATGATGACTCCTTGCTGTCCCCAGTCCACCTGACTGTGCTGCTGCTCCAGTTTCAACTGTTCTGCCTTATTATTATTCGACCATGCTGGTCATTTATGAACATTTGAACATCTTGGTCATGTTCTGTTATAATCTCTACCCGGCACAGCCAGAAGAGGACTGGCCACCCCACATAGCCTGGTTCCTCTCTAGGTTTCTTCCTAGGTTTTGGCCTTTCTAGGGAGTTTTTCCTAGCCACCGTGCTTTTACACCTGCATTGTTTGCTGTTTGGGGTTTTAGGCTGGGTTTCTGTACAGCACTTTGAGATATCAGCTGATGTACGAAGGGCTATATAAATAAATTTGATTTGATTTGATTATAAATGTTATGATATTGATTATGATGTAGATTAGTGTTATGTTGTTAGTAGTATAGAGATAATGATGTTATTGATTATAAATGTTATATTGATTATGAGGTAGATTAGTGTTATGTTGTTAGTAGTATAGAGATAATGATGTTATTGATTATAAATGTTATATTGATTATGAGGTAGATTAGTGTTATGTTGTTAGTAGTATAGAGATAATGATGTTATTGATTATAAATGTTATATTGATTATGAGGTAGATTATTGTTATGATGTTGCTCTCTAAACTGCCATGTAATCAACTGGATGCTTTTAATAAAATTACAGGCTGTCAGTCTTGTGTGATTTAATTATTAGACAGACTACAACATACAGTATGAATTAACTGAGATCAGTCTGTGTGATTCCCCTCTTGGACAGACTACAACATACAGTATGAATGAACTGGTCATACATTTGGCAGGAGGATAGGAAGTGCATCTCAGTTTCCACCTCATTTTGTGGGTTGTGGGCACATAGCCTGTCTTCTCTAGAGAGACAGAGAACACCTGTTTAGCAACAGTAACGTTAGTGATACATGGTTAGGTAGGATACAAGACATCTGTTAGATAGGAACAACAGTAGTGATACATGGTGAGGTAGGACACAAGATATCTGTTAGATAGGAACGACAGTAGTGATACATGGTTAGGTAGGACACAAGATATCTGTTAGATAGGAACAACAGTAGTGATACATGGTTAAGTAGGACACAAGATATCTGTTAGATAGGAACAACAGTAGTGATACATGGTTAGGTAGGACACAAGATATCTGTTAGATAGGAACAACAGTAGTGATACATGGTTAGGTAGGACACAAGATATCTGTTAGATAGGAACAACAGTAGTGACACATGGTTAGGTAGGACACAAGATATCTGTTAGATAGGAACAACAGTAGTGATACATGGTTAGGTAGGACACGAGATATCTGTTAGATAGGAACAATAGTAGTGACACATGGTTAGGTAGGACACAATATATCTGTTAGATAGGAACAACAGTAACGTTATTGATACAAACCCTCAATGTGAAGTGATATTAATCCATAAATACAGAGCACAAGTACAACCCTTTTATATAAACCTTTTAAGGTAGTAAGAAAATAAACATTCACTTAATATTTCAATAAGTCCCCTGCTAGTAAATCACCTGCTGGTAATAACTAGCGTGACATTGTAGTGCAGAGACCAACGGTGCTCGTTAGCTCGTCATTAACACGGCTAGCTAAGACAGCAACAACTTGGTTAACTGGCTGAAATAGGTCTTCAATTCATGAACGGCTAAATAAATATCTACAGAGCCACATTCGCTATTGACTTTAGGATATATGAACCAGTTTTCCAAAACCACTATTGTGTTATACAGTTTGAAACAGTTTTATGTACAGAGGAAGAGGACTCGAACCTGCTCTCAGAATATCTGTCAGACTGAGGAGCGGGCAGACCAACTTCCCAAATAGGGGAGAAGCACTCAAAACCTACTAGTTGTTCTTTCAAAGAAAATTATACAAAAATGGTAGGTCCGAAGATCTCTCGTATTACCAACATTACTACAATGGCAGCAAATATCTTAATGAATTCAGTAACACATAATGACAGGAAACTTTATTTATATCACCCCTTTTCCTGAGGTGAATGGTTTCACCCACTACTCTCCCGGAACTGAGGCTTTGACATCAACAGTTTCACTTTGTTACGCCTTTGGTGAGCAAAACAGCTAATAACGTAGCTAAAAACTGACATGATCCTCAATCGAGAAATCTGTTCATATCTAAATACATGGCTCTGCTTTGGTTTATTCCATTGATATTGTCAAACTGAACATTACATTGAACATGTGAGTCATTTAGCAGTCGCTCTTATCCAGAGAGACTTACAGTAGTGACTGGATACATTTTCATACGTTGCATTGGCAGGACAATTCCATTAGTAGTTGGGAGGAGAGCAGAAACAGCCTAACACCTCCACTGATACTGTGTAACCTGTCTGCAGTCAACCAGCCATCCAGACTGAAGTGAAGGCCTTGTTACAGAATGAAAACACCTTCTCTTTCGTCGGCATGGCAACCTGTAAACATGTCAGTGGCGTCACAATGTTGCACAACAGCAGCAGAACATGGATGGAGGGTCATTGTATCATTACACAGTGTCACTGTCTATTCTACTGTATTGGTACATGTGGTATTACAATACATTAGAAGATCTGTAGACGGCAGCATTGAAACAATTTACAACACATCGTCAACTAGCAACCTACTCTGTTTCAGTGCTGTTTAAATATCCCACTTATTTTATTCTGCTGTTAGAGGCCATCAGGAGAGACAGTCCGGAAAATAGTCTTTGTAGCAAGTTTTTTTCTATCAAACCTGGGAAGTGTGTCTATATAGATAAGTACATATACAATTAGGATTTGACTTTAATGTCAAATGTACTGTAACTGTCTAGTTGTTTTATTTATGTTTTAACCTTTATTTAACAAGTCAGTTAAGAATAAATTCTCATTTTCAATGACGGTCTAGGAACAGTGGGTTAACTGCCTTGTTCAGGGGCAGAACAACAGATGTTTACCTTGTCAGCTCGGGGATTTGAATATAGGCTTACACTCTTAAATAAAAGGTGCTATCTAGAACCTAGAAGGATTCTTCCACTGTCCCCATAGGAGAACCCTTTGAAGAACCCTTTTAGTTCCAGGTAGAACCCTTTGGGGTTCCATTTAACAGAGGGTTCTACATGGAACCAACATGAGTCAAATGTGCTGTCTAGTGAAGAGAATCGAAATATGTTGTTTACTGATCTCCTCTCCATTCTAGCACCATACGTTCTGTTGTTTACTGATCTCCTCTCCATTCTAGCACCATACGTTCTGTTGTTTACTGATCTCCTCTCCATTCTAGCACCATACGTTCTGTCGTTTACTGATCTCCTCTCCATTCTAGCACCACAGCAATAACTGGTAAATCTGGTGCAGTCCATGAGGAAATGCACTGCAGTACATAATGCAGCTGGTGGCCACACCTGATACTGCCTGTTACTTTTGATTTTGACCCCCTCCCCCCTTTGTTCAGGGACACATATTACATTTCTGTTAGTCACATGTCTGTGGAACTTGTTCAGGTATGTCTTAGTTGTTGAATCTTGTTATGTTCAAACAAATATTTACGCATGTTAAGTTTGCTGAAAATAAAGGCAGTTGACAGTGAGAGGACGTTTCTTTTTTTGCTGAGTTTAGTTCTTACTGACAGACTGGGTTGGTAGAAGGAGACAGGAGGAGGGAGAGATGAGAGAGAGAGAGAGAGAGGACTTATTGACAGACTGGGTTGGTAGAAGGAGACAGGAGGAGGAGGGAGAGAAAGACTGACATTTAAATCAGCTGAATATATTTTCATCACTGACTTCTCACCAGTGATGTCATCATAGCCAGTAACCTTTTCCTCTCTTGGCCCAGCCCAGCCTGACCCTGACATATAGCATCAGGCCTGTTGAGTTGACTTGGGTAACAGACCTCTAGCTTCTACACCACATCCCCCCTTCTCCTGCTCTAACATGAAACCTCATCAGTACTCATTTTGGGTGCTGGTACTGTTTATATTTAGGTGCTGGAACATTAAGCCAATATTCTATAAGAGGTGAACTCAAGCAGTAGAAAGTTAGAGGTGATATTATAGGACACACTATGTGTAACTCCGCTGCTCTGTCAGCAGTTTCCTGTGGAGTTTTTCAAATGTCAGTCTTTCCTGTAGGTGGGTGTGTTTAACTGATCTTATCTGCTTAAAGTTTTGTCACATCATGTAAGTAAGGAAGAGATGAGATAGAAGTCATATAGCCTAGCAATATTTCTCAGGAGGGGGAGGGGGAGGGAGAGAGAGAGAGAGAGGACTTACTGACACGCTGGGTTGAGAGAAGGAGACAAGGGAGGAGGAAGAGAGATGAGAGAAACTCAGCAAAAAAAGAAATGTCCCTTTTTCAGGACCCTGTCTTTCAAAGATAATTTGTAAATGTCACGCCCTGGTCTTAGTATTTTGTGTTTTTCTTTATTATTTTGGTCAGGCCAGGGTGTGACATGGGTTATTTATGTGGTGTGTTTTGTCTTGGGGTTTTTGTAGGTTATGGGATTGTGGTATAGTAGAGTTGTCTAGGTAAGTCTATGGTTGCCTAGAGTGGTTCTCAATCAGAGGCAGGTGTTTATCGTTGTCTCTGATTGGGAACCATATTTAGGCAGCCATATTCTTTGAGTGTTTCGTGGGTGATTGTTCCTGTCTCTGTGTTTGTTTGCACCAGATAGGGCTGTTTCGATTTTTACGTTACGTTTAGTGGTTTTTGTATTGTTCGTCATTATCTTTATTAAAGATGTATGAAGATAACCACGCTGCATTTTGGTCCTCCTCTCCTTCGACGGAAGAAAACCGTAACAGTAAAAATCCAAATAACTACACAGATCTTCATTGTAAAGGGTTTAACACTGTTTTTCATGCTTGTTCAGTGAACCATAAACAATTAATGAACATGCACCTGAGGAACGGTCGTTAAGACACTAACAGCTTACAGACGGTAGGCAATTAAGGTCACTGTTATGAAAACTTAGGACACTAAAGAGGCCTTTCTACTGACTCTGAAAAACACCAAAAGAAAGATGCCCAGGGTCCCTGCTCATCTTCCTGAACATGCCTTAGGCATACTGCATGGAGGCATGACAACTACAGATGTGGCCAGGGCAATAAATTGCAATGTCCGTACTGTGAGACGCCTAAGACAGCTCTACAGGGAGACAGGATTGGCAGCTGATCATCCTCACAGTGGCAGACCACGTGTAACAACATCTGCACAGGATCGGTACATCCAAACATCACACCTACGGGACAGGTACAGGATGGCAACAGCAACTGGCCGATATACACCAGGAATGCACAATCCCTCCATCAGTGCTCAGACTGTCCACAATAGGCTGAGAGAGGCTGGACTGAGGGCTTGTAGGCCTGTTGTAACGCAGGTCCTCACCAGACATCACCGGCAACAACGTCGCCTATGGGCACAAACCCACCGTCGCTGGACCAGACAGGACTGGCAAAAGTGCTCTTCACCGATGAGTCACGGTTTTGTCTCACTAGAGGTGAGGAAGCAATGAGCGTTTACACCGAGGCCTGTACTCTGGAGGGGATCGATTTGCAGGTGGAGGGTCCGACATGGTCTGGGGTGGTGTGTCACAGCAGCATCGGACTGAGCTTGTTGTCATTGCAGGCAATCTCAATGTTGTGCGTTACAGGGAAGCCATCCTCCTCTCTCATGTGGTACCCTTCCTGCAGGCTCATCCTGACATGACACTCCAGCATGACAATGCCACCGGACATACTGCTCGTTCTGTGCGTGATTTCCTGCAAGTCAGGAATATCAGTGTTCTGCCATGGCCAACGAAGAGCCCGGATCTCAATCCCATTGAGCACGTCTGGGACCTGTTGGATCGGAGGGTGAGGGCTAGGGCACGTCTGGGACCTGTTGGATAGGAGGGTGAGGGCTAGGGCACGTCTGGGACCTGTTGGATCGGAGGGTGAAGGCTAGGGCACGTCTGGGACCTGTTGGATAGGAGGGTGAGGGCTAGGGCATGTCTGGGAACTGAAATGTCTGGGAACTGAAATGTCTGGGAACTGGGAGTGAGAGAGAGATAAGAGGGCGAGAGATAGGACTTACTGTCACGCCCTGACCATAGAGAACCCCGGAGTTCTCGATGGTGCAATAAGTCAGGGCGTGACTTGGGGGATGTTCTAAGTCTTGAATTTCTATGTTGGTGTGAGTATGGTTCCCAATTGGAGGCAGCTGATGATCGTTGCTTCTAATTGGGGATGATACTTAGTGTGGTCCTTTTCCCACCTGTGTTTGTGGGATATTGTTCCGTTTTGGTTTAGTGCTCTGTGCGCTACGAAATTCACGTTTGTTTATTCTGTGTTGTTTTTTGAAAATTCACTTTAATAAATATGTGGAACTCTACTCACGCTGCACCTTGGTCCGCTCATTATGTATACAACAAACGTGACACTCACTCACTGACAGACTGGGTTGGTAGAAGGAGACAGGGGAGGAGGGAGAGAGAGGGGAGAGAGCGATGAGAGAGATAGGACTTATTGACAGACTGGGTTGGTAGAATGAGACAAGGGAGGAGGGAGAGAGCGATGAGAGAGATAGGACTTATTGACAGACTGGGTTGGTAGAAGGAGACAAGGGAGGAGGGAGAGAGCGATGAGAGAGATAGGACTTATTGACAGACTGGGTTGGTAGAAGGAGACAAGGGAGGAGGGAGAGAGCGATGAGAGAGATAGGACTTATTGACAGACTGGGTTGGTAGAATGAGACAAGGGAGGAGGGAGAGAGCGATGAGAGAGATAGGACTTATTGACAGACTGGGTTGGTAGAAGGAGACGAGGGAGGAGGGAGAGAGAGACTGACATATTAACCAACTGACTATATTTGTATCACTGACTTCTCACCAGTGATGTCATCAGAACCAGTAACCTGTTCCTCTCTTGGGCCTTAGTGGAACATTTAGCCAATATTCTATAAGAGGTGAACTCAAGCAGTAGAAAGTTAGAGGTGATATTATAGGACACTATGTGTAACTTTGCTGCTCTGCCAGCAGTTTCCTGTGGAGTTTTTCTAATGTCAGTATGACATGTAGGTGGGTTTAACTGATCTTATCTGCTTAAAGGTTTGTCACGTCATATAAGTAAGGAAGTAATGAGATAGAAGTCATATAGCCTAGCAGTATTTCTCACTCTTCAGTCCTCTCTTCATGACAGTAGACTTGTTTCGCTCAGTGGAGCCCCAGTTAGAGACAGATATGATACCTGCAGTGGTACTGATGACCCTGTTGTGGAGCAGAGGTAAGATGCTGTTATACTGATATACACGTGTGACAGTTACTGAGATATGTTTTTATATTGTAAGATATATTATAATTTGCAGGGTTAGTAAAATAACATACAACTGGAAGCAGACAGTAAAAATGTGTCTCAAAGCAGGACAATGATGTGATCACCTGTAAATGTACTTTACTGTAGTCTAACTGTCCATCTGGGGACAGGCACTAATGTCAGTTAAGTTGTGATGGTGTCCTGCATCTGACTGTTGTATATTCAGTGTGTCAATGATTGATTGATCTGTCTTAATGTAAATGAATGAGAGTATATATTATGTATTATATATTAGATTGGTGTTATGTTAGAGTAGGAGAAGGGAGTGGTGTAGATGCTAGAGGTCTATGAGCTGAGTCAAGATCAACAGGTCCAACACTATGAGAGAGAGAGAGAACGAGAGAGAGAACGAGATGAGCAGCGTGAGAGAGAGGAGAGGGGAGGAATGGGGTGAGCAGAGGAGACAGAAGTGGAGGGGACAGAGGAGGGGAGGGGACAGAGGAGGGTAGGGGAGAGAAAAGGGGAGTGGAGAGAGAAGGGGAGGGTGGAGAGGTGGAGAGGAGAGAGATTTGTGGAGGAGAGAGAATGAGAGAGAAAGGGAGAGGAGAGAGAAGGGGAGGGATATTTGTGGAGGAGAGAGAAAGTGTCAAGGAAGGGCAACACTTAGACCTTCTCAGTCAGCCGGTTCCACTAAGGCCCTCTCAACAAGCCAGCTCCAATAGGGCCCTCTCAAACAGCTGGCTCCAGGGCCCTCTCAGTCAGACGGCTCCACTAGGGCCCTCTCAGCCAGCCAGCTCCTATCGGGCCCTCTCAACCAGCAGGCTCCTATAGCCCTCTCAACCAGCTGGCTCCAGCTGGTTCCACTAGGGCCCTCTCAGCCAGCCGGCTCCACTAGTGCCCTCTCAGCCAGCTGGCTCCACTAGGGCCCTCTCAGCCAGCCGGCTCCACTAGGGCCCTCTCAGCCAGCTGGCTCCACAGGGCCCTCTCAGCCAGCCGGCTCCACTAGGGCCCTCTCAGCCAGCTGGCTCCACTAGGGCCCTCTCAACCAGCTGGCTCCACTAGGGCCCTCTCAACCAGGTTCCACTAGGGCCCTCTCAACCAGCTGGCTCCACTAGGGCCCTCTCAGCCAGCCGGCTCCACTAAGGCCCTCTCAACCAGCTGGCTCCACTAAGGCCCTCTCAGTCAGCCGGCTCCACTAAGGCCCTCTCAACAAGCCAGCTCCTAGGGCCCTCTCAAACAACTGGCCCTCTAAGAACCTCCAGCCAGATGGCTCCACTAGGGCCCTCTCAGCCAGCCGGCCCAGGCCCTCTCAACCAGCTGGCTCCTATCGGGCCCTCTTACCAAGCTGGCTCCACTAGGCCCTCTCAACCAGCTGGCTCCATAGGGACCTCTCAACCAGCTGGAAACATTACAAGGGCCCTCTCAGCCACTGGCTCCACTAGGGCCCTCTGAACCAGCTGGCTCCACTAGGGCCCTTTCAACCAGCTGGCTCCTCGGGCCCTCTCAACCAGCTGGCTCCACTAGGGCCCTCTCAGTCAGCCGGCTCCACTAAGGCCCTCTCAACCAGCCGCTCCACAAGGCCCTCTCAGTCAGCCGGCTCCACTAGGCCCTCTCAACCAGCCAGCTCCAATAGGGCCATCTCAACCAGCTGGCTCCACTAGGGCCCTCTCAGCCAGCCTGATCCACTAGTGCCCTCTCAGCCAGCCTGGCTCCACTAGGGCCCTCTCAGCCAGCCGGCTCCACAGGGCCCTCTCAACCTGCCCTCTCAACCACTGGCTCCACTAGGGCCCTCTCAACCAGCTCGGGCTCTCATCAGCTGGCCCTGTCGGGCCTCTCAACCAGCTGGCTCCACTCGGGCCCTCTCAACCAGCTGGCTCCTATAGGGCCCTCTCAACCAGCTGGATCCACAAGGGCCCTCTTAGCCAGCTGGCTCCACTAGGGCCCTCTCAGCCAGCCGGCTCCACTAGGGCCCTCTCAGCCAGCCGGCTCCACTAAGGCACTCTCAGCCTGCTGGCTCCACTAGGCCCTCTAAACCAGTCGACTCCACTAGGGCCCTCTCAACCAGCTGGCTCATAAGGACCCCAACTGGCTCCACTAGGGCCCTGGCTCAACCAGCCTGGCTCCACTAGGGCCCTAGGGCCCTCTCAACCATCTGGCTCCACTATTGCCCTCTCATCCAACTGGCTCCACTAAGGGCCCTCTCAGTCAGCCGGCTCAACTAAGGCCCTCTCAACCAGCCGGCTCCACCAAGGCCCTCTCAGTCATCCGGACCAGGGCCCTCTCAGCCAGCTGGCTCCACTAGGGCCCTCTCAACCAGCTGGCTCCACTAGGGCCCTTTCAACCATCTGGCTCCACTAGGGCCCTCTAAACCAGTCGGCTCAACTAGGTCCCTCTCAGCCAACTGGCTCCACTAGGGCCCTCTCAGCCAGCTGGCTCCACTAGGGCCCTCTCAACCAGCTGGCTCCACTAGGGCCCTTTCAACCAGCTCCACTGGCCCTCTAAACCAGTCGGCTCAACTAGGTCCCTCTCAGCCAGCTGGCTCCACTAGGGCCCTTTCAACCATCTGGCTCCACTAGGGCCCTCTCAACCAGCCTGGCTCCACTAGGCCCTTTCCCTCTCAGCCAACTGGCTCAACTAGGTCCCTCTCACTGGGCCCTCTCAACCAGCCTGCTCCAGGGCCCTCTCAACCAGCCTGCTCCACTAGGGCCTGCTCAACCAGCTGGCTCCACTAACCAGCTGGCTCCACTAAGGTCCTCTCAGTCAGCTGGTGTGTGTAGGAGAGCGTGAGCTGTGTGTACAAGAAGTAGAAGTACAAATGTCAAGGGAAATGAACTAAAGTGATAAATCTAGTCCTAGGTTTTATTTACTGTGGTGTTTGTTCTCCACTGGTTACCCTGTTCTCATCACAACAGGTCACACATTCTGCTGACATGATTACACACTGTGGTATTTTACCTAACAGATAACAATATTATATTTGTTTTCAAATTATTTTGGGGTCTTTGTAATCTGAGGGAAATATGTGTCTCTTATATCGTTGTACATTTGTCAGGAGGTTAGGAAGAACAGCTCAGTATCCAACTCATTTTGTGGGCAGTGGGCACATAGCCTGTCTTCTCTCTGCCTACCTCTCTCAATAGCAAGGCTATGCTCACTGAGTCTGTACATTGCCCATTTTTTTCTCCGTTTTTTCTCAGTCACGGTGGTCAGATAGTTTGCCATCGTTTATGTATGTTTGGTTATAATTTGTTTGGACCAGACTGTCTGAGTTCTGTCCTGAGGCTTTGTTGGGTTAGTAGTGGTTTGTGAACTAAGCTTCAGGACCAGCTGGATGAAGGGACTTTTCTCTATGTTCATCTCTTGGTATTTCAGTGCTGGTCTCTTGTTTTTATGTGGTTATAGACATTGAAGACTTGTTTCTGGATATTAATTAGTGATGGGTATTAATTAGTGATGGTATTAATTAGTGATGGATATTAATTAGTGATGGATGTTAATTATTGATGGATATTAATTAGTGATGGATATTAATTAATGATAGATATTAATTAGTAATGGATATTAATTAGTGATGGTATTAATTAGTGATGGATATGAATTAGTGATGGATATTAATTAGTGATGGATATTAATTAGTGATGGATATGGGTCTAATTCTGATACATTATTTGGATGCCTTTTTTTTGTACTCTAAGAATGTTAATGCAGATAGTATTAATCAACTCTCTCCCTGACCCCAACCAGATATTGGTCTAACTTCTGACCCCCACCAGTCTATTACATAACTCAACTCTCTCCCTGACCCCACCAGAATGTTTATGCAACTCTCTCCCTGACCCCCAGCAGTCTAGTACATAACTCAACTCTCTCCCTGACCCCCACCAGTCTAGTACATAACTCAACTCTCTCCCTGACCCCCACCAGTCTAGTACATAACTCAACTCTCTCCCTGACCCCCACCAGTCTAGTACATAACTCAACTCTCTACCTGACCCCCACCAGTCTAGTACATAACTCAACTCTCTTCCTGACCCCACCAGTCTAGTACATAACTCAACTCTCTCCCTGACCCCCACCAGTCTAGTACATAACTCAACTCTCTCCAACACAATTTCATTCCTACCTTTTGTTTGTTTTCATCCCAAGGGAAAGGTTTGGAAACACCTGCACATACATTAACACAGAAACAGCACAATTCATCTCATATGACCTAGTAGTCCTGTAGAGCTGTTTAACATCCACACAATATACACTACATTACATCCTCCATATAATTCATCTCATATGACCTAGTAGAACTGTAGAGCTCTTTAACATCCACACAGTATATCTGGGTCTCCCTGTTCTGTCCCTATGTGTCCACTGCCCTGCAGAGCCCCAACCCAACACATCCCACTCAGCTTTAGGGTCTTAGTGAAACATTCACTATTGGTTTCAGGTGTATTAGGTCAAGGCCAGAGTGACAACACACAGGACAGCAGACCCCCAGGGCAGGACTGAACAACCCAGCAGCTATTGAAAACAGGAAGTGGGCATCTTTTCAATACAGACTCCTTTTGTTGTACTGTTTTCAATATAAGACATCCAGACCTTATTCAAGTTGTCCAGTAAACCCTTATAAGAGGTGAACTGAAGCAGTAGAAAGTTAGAGGTGATATTATAGCACAGACTATATGTGTAACTTTGCTGCTCTGCCAGCAGTTTCCTGTGGAGTTTTTCTAATGTCAGTGTTTCCTGTTGTTATGTGGGTTTAACTGATCTTATCTGCTTAAAGGTTTGTCACGTCATAGATGTGACCTGAGTCAAACTCAACAGGCCTGATGCTATATGTCAGGAAGAGAGAGAGAACGAGAGAGAGAAAGGAGGGGGTAGTGGAGAGAGAGAGGAGGGGAGGGGACAGGGGAGAGAGAGAGGAGGGGAGGGGACAGAAGAGAGAGTAGTGGAGAGAGAGAGGAGGGGAGGAGACAGAGGAGAGAGAGTGGAGAGAGAGAGAGGAGGGGAGGGGACAGAGGAGTAGTGGAGAGAGAGAGGAGGGGAGGGGAGGAGAGAGTAGTGGAGAGAGAGAGGAGGGGAGGGGACAGAGGAGAGAGTAGTGGAGAGAGAGAGGAGGGGAGGGGACAGAGGAGAGAGAAGTGGAGAGAGAGAGGAGGGGGGCAGAGGAGAGACAGAGAGAGAGGAGGGGAGGGGACAGAGGAGAGAGTAGTGGAGAGAGAGAGGAGGGGAGGGGACAGAGGAGAGAGTAGTGGAGAGAGAGAGGAGGGGAGGGGACAGAGGAGAGAGAAGTGGAGAGAGAGAGGAGGGGGCAGAGGAGAGAGTAGTGGAGAGAGAGAGGAGGGGAGGGGACAGAGGAGAGAGTAGTGGGAGAGAGAGGAGGGGAGGGGACAGAGGAGAGAGTAGTGGAGAGAGAGAGGAGGGGAGGGGACAGAGGAGAGAGAGAGGAGGGGAGGGGACAGGCCAAGGGAAGCAGGCGTGATGAGGGTGCTGCAGTGACCCCCAAAAAATACAAGAATACAAACATTTAAATTGAATCTTTTACTTTTTGGAAAAACATTTCCCCCCTAGTAGTCCAGTACTGTATCAGCGGTTTGATAAACCCTTCTGTAGGGAGCCGAAAATAACATTATTTCTATGGGCCTGCATCCTCATCCCTACCTGTAGTCTACCTACCTCTGTCTGCATCCTAATCCCTAGTCTACCTACCTCTGTCTGCATCCTAATCCCTACCTGTAGTCTACCTACCTCTGTATAATGCATTTCTACCTCTCACTCCATCAGTGTTGCTCTGTCTGCATCCTAATCCCTACCTGTAGTCTACCTACCTCTGTCTGCATCCTAATCCCTACCTGTAGTCTACCTACCTCTGTCTGCATCCTAATCCCTACCTGTAGTCTACCTACCTCTGGTATAATGCATTTCCACCTCTCACTCCATCAGTGTTGCTCTGTCTGCATCCTAATCCCTACCTGTAGTCTACCTACCTCTGTCTGCATCCTAATCCCTACCTGTAGTCTACCTACCTCTGGTATAATGCATTTCCACCTCTCACTCCATCAGTGTTGCTCTGTCTGCATCCTAATCCCTACCTGTAGACTACCTACCTCTGTCTGCATCCTAATCCCTACCTGTAGTCTACCTACCTCTGGTATAATGCATTTCCACCTCTCACTCCATCAGTGTTGCTCTGTCTGCATCCTAATCCCTACCTGTAGTCTACCTACCTCTGTCTGCATCCTAATCCCTACCTGTAGTCTACCTACCTCTGGTATAATGCATTTCCACCTCTCACTCCATCAGTGTTGCTCTGTCTGCATCCTAATCCCTACCTGTAGTCTACCTACCTCTGTCTGCATCCTAATCCCTACCTGTAGTCTACCTACCTCTGGTATAATGCATTTCCACCTCTCACTCCATCAGTGTTGCTCTGTCTGCATCCTAAACCCTACCTGTAGTCTACCTACCTCTGTCTGCATCCTAATCCCTACCTGTAGTCTACCTACCTCTGGTATAATGCATTTCCACCTCTCACTCCATCAGTGTTGCTCTGTCTGCATCCTAATCCCTACCTGTAGTCTACCTACCTCTGTCTGCATCCTAATCCCTACCTGTAGTCTACCTACCTCTGGTATAATGCATTTCTACCTCTCACTCCATCAGTGTTTCTCTGTCTGCATCCTAATCCCTACCTGTAGTCTACCTACCTCTGTCTGCATCCTAATCCCTACCTGTAGTCTACCTACCTCTGATATAATGCATTTCCACCTCTCACTCCATCAGTGTTGCTCTGTCTGCATCCTAATCCCTACCTGTAGTCTACCTACCTCTGTCTGCATCCTAATCCCTACCTGTAGTCTACCTACCTCTGGTATAATGCATTTCCACCTCTCACTCCATCAGTGTTGCTTGTCCATCTTCCTTAATTAAAAGATGAACAGATCAATATTGTTGCATAACATCATTAAATATTGCTAAGTTATTTATCTATAGTGTGGATGTAGGGCTGTTTTTAGTATGTAATGAGCACCCAGATGCTGCGTATTCAACACAATAATATCAGACAGACCAGCTGGCCCGTGCTGCCTCCGTGTTGACTACTATGTTGCAATATGAATATTATCAGAGTTGTCTTGTTGATACTAAATGTTTCAGTTTCTCCGAGCCGCATCGTTCATTTATACAATGTTTCAATATTATCAGAGACACCTTGTTGATGCAATGTTTCAGTGTTCACAGAATGTTTCCTTTCCCTGGAGAATAATGCAGACAGGCAAATACAACATGATCTGGGTGCAGACATCATTAGGAACATCTCTGAATGCAGAGCAACAATGTAGGTGGGAAGAACATGAGACAATGACACTGTCATAGTCCACTATACGAACCGCTCCACAAGGGTGACTTCATATACATTATAGCAGGGGGTCAACAACGTTTTTCATGAGTGACATTTACATTTACATTTAAATTAGCAGACGCTCTTATCCAGAGCGACTTACAAATTGGTGCTTTCACCTTATGACATCCAGTGGAACAGCCACTTTACAATAGTGCATCTAGGTCTTTTAAGGGGGGAGGGGGAGAAGGATTATTATTTCCAGGTATTAGGTGGGGTTTCAGGTGTCTCCGGAAGGTGGTGATTGATTGAGGGAGTTTGTTCCACCATTGGGGGCCAGAGCAGCGATTTACAATTGATCCTTTTCTAAAGATCTGCGTGACTGTAATTATTTCCATATTATTCATGTAGATTATAGCAGGGGCGGCAACGTTTTTCAATGTTCAAATGATCCTCACATTTCTAAAGATCTGCGTGCCGTGTATAACACCCCACCCAGCAGACTGTCGACCAATCACGTTCACGTTGTCATGCTGCGTCACGCGGTTGCTAAACCAATCATCACGTAATCCCTTCTCAAAGTCAGTGTACTTTATGTCGAGAAACTCTGTTTTCATCAAAAGTACGTTCTGCCACGATTCCAAAGCTATACGATACTACAGACAGCAAGTTAATTATCTCACATCTCACGTCGCCCAGAATGCACCGCGTTGGCCAATGACGTAACATCGTCAACGTTGTTGGGTTTTTGAGCTAGTGCCCAGTAGACTCCATTCACTCCGTGAAGGAGAGCGATCCCTGTCCCAGAGTCGCCCAGAATGCACCGCGTGGGCCAAAGACGTAGGTTCGTCAAGGTTTCCCATCTCCTCAAAAGTATATCTGCCGTTGTGATTTAAACTCCACTCTGGGAGACACATCGATCTGCAGGTTGAACATGGTGAGATTGGAGACTCCTAAATTGATAGTGCAGTTTGTTTAGGTGATTTAACAGCTAGTTAGCTACTTCACATGCTGATATTGTCTTTGGTATTATTGTGTGTAGATACATTTAGCTAGCCAGCCAGCCCACACAGAGAGCATTGCATTGTGGATGTTGTAGTCGATTTGAGCTGCAACAGATTTCCTCAACGATTTTCCATCTTGTTACCAACCTTATTATTAGGGAAGCACCGATAGTACATTTATGGCCGATACCGATATCCAATATTTTCCTTTCCAAAAAGAAACCATACCGATAACCGATATAAAACATTTTGCGACCTTTTAAGCATTCTAGTACAGTTAAATAGTGAATGTCTGGGGGCATTTCTGTTAGTTTTTGCTGTTCTCCAAATACTACTTTCGAGTTTATAGTAAATTAGCTTCAACTGGTGGAGGGATTCGACACACCCCATTTAGCCATACCCTAGGTTTATCTGTATTTCTACACACCCCATTTAGCCATACCCTAGGTTTATCTGTATTTCTACACATACCATTAGGTTATCTTTTACACAGCTAGGTTTATCTGTATTTCTGCACATCCCATTTACATAGCTAGGCAATCTATTTACATTTGATGCAGGTACCTTTTTAGCTAGGCAACTATACTGATGCAGGTACATTTTACACAGCTAGGCAACTATACTGATGCAGGTACCTTTTACACAGCTAGGCAACTATACTGATGCAGGTACCTTTTACACAGCTAGGCAACTATACTGATGCAGGTTCCTTTTACACAGCTAGGCAACTATACTGATGCAGGTACCTTTTACACAGCTAGGCAACTATACTGATGCAGGTCCCTTTTACACAGCTAGGCAACTATACTGATGCAGGTCCCTTTACACAGCTAGGCAACTATACTGATGCAGGTACCTTTACACAGCTAGGCAACTATACTGATGCAGGTACCTTTTACACAGCTAGGCAACTATACTGATGCAGGTACCTTTTACACAGCTTTTAGGCAACTATACTGATGCAGGTACCTTTTACACAGCTAGGCAACTATACTGATGCAGGTACCTTTTACACAGCTAGGCAACTATACTGATGCAGGTCCCTTTTACACAGCTAGGCAACTATACTGATGCAGGTCCCTTTACACAGCTAGGCAACTATACTGATGCAGGTACCTTTTACACAGCTAGGCAACTATACTGATGCAGGTACCTTTTACACAGCTAGGCAACTATACTGATGCAGGTACCTTTTACACAGCTAGGCAACTATACTGATGCAGGTACCTTTACACAGCTAGGCAACTATACTGATGCAGGTACCTTTACACAGCTAGGCAACTATACTGATGCAGGTACCTTTACACAGCTAGGCAACTATACTGATGCAGGTACCTTTTACACAGCTAGGCAACTATACTGATGCAGGTACCTTTTACACAGCTAGGCAACTATACTGATGCAGGTACCTTTTACACAGCCTGGCAACTATACTGATGCAGGTACCTTTTACACAGCTAGGCAACTATACTGATGCAGGTCCCTTTTACACAGCTAGGCAACTATACTGATGCAGGTACCTTTTACACAGCTAGGCAACTATACTGATGCAGGTCCCTTTTACACAGCTAGGCAACTATACTGATGCAGGTACCTTTTACACAGCTAGGCAACTATACTGATGCAGGTACCTTTTACACAGCTAGGTAACTATACTGATGCAGGTACCTTTTACACAGCTAGGCAACTATACTGATGTAGGTACCTTTTACACAGCTAGGTAACTATACTGATGCAGGTACCTTTTACACAGCTAGGCAACTATACTGATGCAGGTTCCTTTTACACAGCTAGGCAACTATACTGATGCAGGTACCTTTTACACAGCAAGGCAACTATACTGATGCAGGTACCTTTTACACAGCTAGGCAACTATACTGATGCAGGTACCTTTTACACAGCTAGGCAACTATACTGATGCAGGTACCTTTTACACAGCTAGGCAACTATACTGATGCAGGTACCTTTTACACAGCTAGGCAACTATACTGATGCAGGTACCTTTACACAGCTAGGCAACTATACTGATGCAGGTACCTTTTACACAGCTAGGCAACTATACTGATGCAGGTACCTTTTACACAGCTAGGCAACTATACTGATGCAGGTACCTTTTACACAGCTAGACAACTATACTGATGCAGGTACCTTTTACACAGCTAGCAACTATACTGATGCAGGTACCTTTTACACAGCTAGGCAACTATACTGATGCAGGTACCTTTTACACAGCTAGGAAACTATACTGATGCAGGTACCTTTTGCACAGCTAGGCAACTATACTGATGCAGGTACCTTTTACACAGCTAGGCAACTATACTGATGCAGGTTCCTTTTACACAGCTAGGCAACTCAAAACTGGTGACAGCAGGACATACCATTTACACAGTGTCCATGATAGTAACCAGGTCAGTTTACGTGATGCTAAATGTGGCTAGTTAGCTAGCTTTAACTACAGCTGAAAGAAATAGCAAATAAGTTACTGTTACTACAGGTAACCAAATAATAATGTTTACACAGCTGTCCATCAATTTAAATCCCAACTTGTAGGCAACTATACTGGATGCAGGTACAATAATTTACACAGCTATGAGGTCTAAAGGTCTGGCTTTCCAAGACATTCTGTTCATCTGCAAGCAGATCTGATGATTGTAGATGGAGGGAGAACCTGTTATTTACAATGGAAGAATATAACTTCCTGTAGCCTATATAATGTAACAATGACAATCATCCCTTCATATATACTGTAGTTGAAGGTTATTTTAGTGTCATAAAAAGTGTTCATTAAAACAGATCAGGATGTTTGGTGGAAGGATTCAGTGTAGATGTTCTGCTGTGTATCGAGGGGTTTATATGAAAGTGGTAGATTTGTAATTCTTTACCAGAGAAAGTTCTGAATTACTTTTCTTTGGGTGACCTCAGTCTTTGACAATTCAGCTACTTTGTTAACAGTCCTACTGTAATGTTCTGGGTGTAGCTGGTGCAGAGGAGTCAGGACAGTAGAGATGAGTAACACATGTAACTTTACTCAAATATTCCAATAACGTGTCGTAAATACAGAGCCCACAGTAACAGACCAAACATACATAAAACAATCCCGCACAAAACCATGGGGAAAACAGAGGGTTAAATAATGAACATGTCATTTGGAATTGGAACCAGGCGTGTAAAACAAAGACAAAACAAATGGAAAATGAAAATGGATCAGCGATGGCTAGAAGGCCGGTGGCGATGGCTAGAAGGCCGGTGGCGATGGCTAGAAGGCTGGTGGCGATGGCTAGAAGGCGGTGGCGATGGCTAGAAGACAAAAGGCCGGTGGTGGCGATGGCTAGAAGGCCGGTGGCGATGGCTAGAAGGCCGGTGGCGATGGATAGAAGGCCGGTGGCGATGGGAAGAAGGCCGGTGGCGAAGGCTAGAAGGCCGGTGACGTCGCTGCCCGAACAAGGAGCGGGACCGACTTCTGTGGAAGTTGTAACAGTACCCCCCCTTGACACGCAGGGCGATCCGGATGGAGATGGTGGAACTCCCGCAGCAACGGAGGGTCCAAAACGTCCTCCACCGGCACCCAGCATCTCTCCTCCGGACCGTACCCCTCCCACTCCACAAGGTACTGAAGGATTTTCGCCCGACGCCCGAGTCCAGTATGGCTCGAAAAGCATAAAACCGGTGCCCCCATGTCCAGAGGGGGTGGAGGAACCACCTGCACCTCAGACTCCTGGAGTGGACCAGCCACCACCGGCCTGAGGAGAGACACATGGAACGAGGGGTTAATACGGTAATCGGGGGAAGCTGTAACCTGAAGCAAACCTCTTTCAGTCTCCTCAGGACTTTGAACCCGGCCCAGCGGGCCCAGGCAGGGCAGGCGGAGGGGCAGGTTTCGGGTCGAGAGCCAGACCGGTGAAAACCCAGAGGTGAAAACCAGAGGTGGCTGACCGAGGCCCCAGACGTTCCATGAACGCCCTCCAGACCCTTGACGTGAACTGGGGACCTCGATCAGACACTCTATCCTCTGGCACCCCATAGTGCCTATAAGACATGTGTAAACATGGCCTCCTCAGTCTGTAGGGCCGTAGGGAGATCGGGCAAAGGAAGGAGACCGCAGGACTTAGAGAACAGATCCACAATGACCAGGATCGTGAGGGAGGAAGATCCTTGAGGAAGTCCACAGAAAGGTGCAACCAAGGTCATTGTGGAATGGGTAAGGGCTGTAACATCCCTCTGGGCAGGTGGAGGGGAGTGGGCTCTGTACGTAACGCCCGCTCGATGTCCGTGTCCAGCTCCCACACTACCGGTGCCACCAGGCAAGAGGCTGGAAGTTGGGAGTGTGATCTATGGACCGCTCCTCTGTGTCATACATCCGGGACAGTGTGTCTGCCTTAGCGTTCTGGGAACCTGGTCTGTAGGACAGTGTGTCTGCCTTAGCGTTCTGGGAACCTGGTCTGTAGGACAGTGTGTCTGCCTTAGCATTCTGGGAACCTGGTCTGTAGGACAGTGTGTCTGCCTTAGCGTTCTCAGAACCTGGTCTGTAGGACAGTGTGTCTGCCTTAGCATTCTGGGAACCTGGTCTGTAGGACAGTGTGTCTGCCTTAGCGTTCTGGGAACCTGGTCTGTAGGACAGTGTGTCTGCCTTAGCGTTCTGGGAACCTGGTCTGTAGGACAGTGTGTCTGCCTTAGCGTTCTGGGAAACTGGTCTGTAGGACAGTGAAAACAAAAAGGGTAAAAACCAACATGTGTCTGTCTTAGCCCACCTTGCCTGGCGAGGGTTCAGTCTCCACCTTGCCTGGCAGGGTTCAGTCTCCACCTTGCCTGGCGAGGGTTCAGTCTCCACCTTGCCTGGCGAGGGTTCAGTCTCCACCTTGCCTGGCGAGGGTTCAGTCTCCACCTTGCCTGGCGAGGGTTCAGTCTCCACCTTGCCTGGCGAGGGTTCAGTCTCCAACCTTGCCTGGCGAGGGTTCAGTCTCCACCTTGCCTGGCGAGGGTTCAGTCTCCACCTTGCCTGGCGAGGGTTCAGTCTCCACCTTGCCTGGCGAGGGTTCAGTCTCCACCTTGCCTGGCGAGGGTTCAGTCTCCACCTTGCCTGGCGAGGGTTCACCCCCACCTTGCCTGGCGAGGGTTCAGTCTTCACCTTGCCTGGCGAGGGTTCAGTCTCCCGGTCCCCACATCTTGGTTTCGTCTCCTCCGCCTGGCTGAGCTTCTTGAAAAGAAAGCACAGGGGTGGACCTTTAGTGGCGCTGACCCGAGCGCTGAGAGAGCACGGCTCACCCAGATCCCAGCAGGGGAGCCGAGGTAAACAGAGCCCTCAGGTGACCAAAAGCCCTGTCCGCCTCAGCCGTCCACTGCAGTCGCACCGGTCCCCCTTCAGCAGTGAGGTAATGGGAGTCGCTACCTGACCAAAGCCCCGATAAACCTCCGGTAGTAGTTGGCTACCTGACCAAAGCCCCAGATAAACCTCCGGTAGTAGTTGGCTACCTGACCAAAGCCCCAGATAAACCTCCGGTAGTAGTTGGCTACCTGACCAAAGCCCCAGATAAACCTCCGGTAGTATTGTTGGCTACCTGACCAAAGAAAATCCCGGAAAATCTCGTCTACAAAGGCCTGGAAGACATCAACCCGCACGGCATGACAAGGTACTCATAGTGCCCTGAGGTGGTACTAAATGACGTCTTCCACTCGTCCCCTCCCGGATACGCACCAGGTTGTAAGCGCTCCTGAGATCCAATTTTGTGAAGAAGCCCTGTGCATTGACTCTATCGCACTGGATATGAGAGGCAGCAGGTAGCTGTACCTCACAGTGATTTGTTGATACCTTGATAGTCAATGCAGGGCGCAGACCGCCATCCTTCTTCACCGCCAGAACAAGGACAGGGACCGACTTCGGCGGAAGTCGTGACACCTACAACTGTCACCTTATGTAACAACTGATTTACTTAACTAAAGGCACATCTCAATATGTGGTCCAGGTGTCTTAGTGTTCCTATAGAAACCTGTGTCCAAACTCAGCATTAAATAGCATCTAATCAGAATAGTGTACAGAGCTAAGTTATTACAGCTATTTAAATGTAATGCGCTTTTTAGTGTTTATTCTGTGTCATTAAAAAAATCACTGTTGCCTATTAGATCAATATCAGTGTGAACACATCTGATTGGACTAGATCCATGTTGAGGTGAGACACGTCTGATTGGACTAGATCCATGTTGAGGTGAGACACGTCTGATTGGACTAGATCCATGTTGGGGTGAGACACGTCTGATTGGACTAGATCCATGTTGAGGTGAGGCACATCTGATTGGACTAGATCCATGTTGAGGCGAGACACGTCTGATTGGACTAGATCCATGTTGAGGTGAGGCACATCTGATTGGACTAGATCCATGCTGAGGTGAGACACGTCTGATTGGACTAGATCCATGTTGAGGTGAGACACGTCTGATTGGACTAGATCCATGTTGAGGTGAGACACATCTGATTGACTAGATCCATGTTGAGGTGAGACACGTCTGATTGGACTAGATCCATGTTGAGGTGAGGCACATCTGATTGGACTAGATCCATGTTGAGGTGAGACACGTCTGATTGGACTAGATCCATGTTGAGGTGAGGCACATCTGATTGGACTAGATCCATGTTGAGGTGAGGCACGTCTGATTGGACTAGATCCATGTTGAGGTGAGGCCATTCCATGTCTTTATTGGTTTGACTGAGAAGGCAGTTTGGGAGAAGGTGGTGGACCGTTTGAGGAGTCTAGTTCCCCTGGTGGAGGTTCTGGAACACTGATATTTAAGTCTGAGGTTGATGAAAACAAATTTGGTGCTGAAATGTTGTGTGTTATCTTGAATACCATGCAGATGTTGGAGTACAGAATGAAATGGAGAGGAGAGGGATTGGGGGAGAGGATGAGGAGAGGGGGAGGAGAGGAGAAGGGGGGGACTAGATCCAGAGGAGAGGGAGAGAGGAGAAGAGAGGAGAGAGGGGTGACGAGGAAAGGGGGAGAAGAGGAGAGGGGGAGATAAGGGGGGGATAGGGGCAGAATAGGAGAAGAGAGGGGAGAAGAGAGGGGAGAAGAGAGATTGGGAGAAGAGGAGGAGAGAGGGGAGAAGAGTAGAGGTGGGAGAAGAGGAGAAGAGAGGGGGAGAAGAGGAGGTGGGAGGAGAGAGGGGAGAAGAGGAGAGGGGAGAAGAGGAGAGGGGAGGAGAGGAGAAGAAAGGGAGAGAAGAGTAGAGGGGGAGAAGAGGAAGAGGGGAGGTGAGAAGAGTAGAGGGGGAGAAGAGTAGAGGGGGAGAAGAGGAGAGGGGGAGAAGAGGAGAGGGGGAGAAGAGGAGAGGGGGAGAAGAGGGCAGGGGAAGAAGAGTAGAGGGGGAGAAGAGTAGAGGGGGAGAAGAGGAGAAGAGAGGGGAGGGAGAAGACGAGAAGAGGGGGGAGGGGAGAAGAGGGGAGAAGAGAAGAGGATAAGAGGGTAAGGGGGAGAGGAGGTGAAGAGAGGTGGAGAAGAGAGGGGGAGAAGAGAGGGGGAGAAGGGAGAGGAAGGGAGAAGAGAGGGGGAGAAGAGTAGAGAGGGAGAAGAGGAGAAGAGAGGGGAGAAGAGAGAACAGAGAGGGAGAAGAGAGGAGAGGGGCGAGGAGAGAGGGGAAGAGGAGAAGAAAGGAGAGAAGAGAGAGGGGGAGAAGAGGAGAAGAGAGGGGAGGGAGAAGAGTAGAGGGGAGAAGAGTAGAGGGGGAGAAGAGGAGAGGGGGAGAAGAGTAGAGGGGGAGAGAGGAGAGGGGAGAAGAGAGGGGAAGAAGAGTAGGGGGGAGAAGAGTAGAGGGGGAGAAGAGGAGAAGAGAGGGGAGGTGAGAAGGGAGAAGAGGAGGGGAGAAGAGAGAGGGAGAAGAGAAGAGGGGAGAGGGTAAGAGGGGAGAGGAGAAGAGAGGTGGAGAAGAGAGGGGGAGGAGAGGAGAGGGGGAGGAGAAGAGATGGGGAGAGCAGAGGGGTGAGAAGAGGTGAGGGGAGGGGGAAGAGGTGGAGAAGAGAAGAGGACAGGGGAGAAGAGGAGAGGGGAGGGGGAAGAGAGGTGGAGAAGAGAAGAGGAGAGGGGGAGAAGAGGAAAGGGGAGGGGGAAGAGGTGGAGAAGAGAAGAGGAGAAGAGAGGTGGAGAAGAGGAGAAGAGAAGAGAGAGGGGGAGGGGAGAAGAGAGGTGGAGAAGAGAGTGGGAGCAGGGAGGAGAAATGGAGAGGGGGAGAAGAGCAGAGGGGTGAGAAGGGGAGAAGGGAGGGGAAGAATTGGGGAGAAGAGGAGAGAGAGGAGGAGAGAAGCGGGGGAGTTGAGGAGAGAGAGGTGGTAAAACGGAGGAGGGGGAGAAGGGGGAGAAGAGGAGAGGGGGAGAAGAGAAGAGGAGGGGGAAGAGAGGTGGAGAAGAGGAGAGGGGGAGGGGAGGAAAGGGGAGGGGGAAAGAGAGGGGAGAAGAGAAGAGGAGGGGGGAGAAGAGGAGAGGGGAGGGGGAAGAGAGGTGGAGAAGAGAGAGGAGAGGGGGAGAAGAGGAGAGGGAGGGTGGAAGAGAGGTGGAGAAGAGAAGAGGAGAGGGGAGAGAGAAGAGAGGTGGGAGAAGAGAAGAGGGGAGGAGAGGGGGAGGAGAGAGATGGGGAGAGAGAGGGGGAGAAGAGGAGAGGGGAGGGGGAAGGTGGGTGAGAAGAGAAGAGAGAGGGGGAGAAGAGGAGAGGGGGGGGGAAGAGAGAGGGTGGGAAGAGAAGAGGAGAAGAGGGGAGAAGAAGAGGAGAGAGAGGGGGAGAGAAGAGAGTGGGAGAGGGAGGAGAAATGGAGAGGGGGAGAAGAGCAGGGGAGTGAGAAGAGGGAGAGAAGGGAGAGGTAGAATTGGGAGAAGAGAGGAGGAGAGAGGGGGAGTTGAGGAGAAGAGAGGTGGAAAACGGAGAAGGGGGAGAAGAGGAGAGGGGGAGAAGATGAAGAGAAAGGGGAGAAGAGGGGAGAAGGGGGAGAAGAGAGAGGGGGAGAAGAGGGGGTGGGTGAAGAGTAGAGGGGGAGAAGAGGGGGTGGGTGAAGAGTACAGGGGGAGAAGAGGGGTGGGTGAAGTGGAGAGGGGGAGAGAGTGGGTGGGTGAAGAGGAGAGTGGGGAGAAGAGGGGGTGGGTGAAGAGAAGGGAGAGGAGAGGAGAGAGGGGGAGAGGGGAGAGGAGAGAGAGAGGGGTTGAAGAGGAGAGAGAGGGGGGGTGAAGAGGAGAAGAGAGGGGTTGAAGAGGAGAGGAGAGGGGGAGAAGAGGAGAAGAGGAGGGGAGAAGAGAAGGGAGGAATAGAGGGGGAGGAGAGGGTAGGAGAGGGGCGAGGAGAGGGGAGGAGAGGAGAAGAGAGGGGGAGAAGGGGAGAAGAGAGGGGGAGAAGGGGGAGAAGAGGAGAAGAGAGGGGAGAGTAGTAGAGGTGGGAGGAGAGTGGAGGAGAGGGGCGAGGAGAGGAGAGGGGAGGAGAGAGAAGAGGAGGGGGAGAAGGGGAGAAGAGAGGTAGGAGAATGAGGAGAAGAGGAGGGGAGAAGGGAGAGAGTAGAGGTGGGAGGAGAGGGTAGGAGAGGAGAAGAGAGGGGGAGAAGAGGAGAAGAGGAGGGGAGAAGAGTAGAGGTGGGAAGAGAGGGGGAGAAGAGGAGGGGAGAAGAGAGAGGGGAAGAGAGGGGAGAAGAGGAGAGGAGAGGGGGAGAAGAGGGGGAGAGAGGGGTTGAAGAGGAGGAGAGAGGGGGAGAAGAATAGAGGTGGGAGGAGAGGGAGGAGAGGGGGAGGAGAGGAGAGGAGGGGGAGAAGGGGAGAAGAGGGGGGGAGAAGGGGGAGAAGAGGAGAAGAGAGGGGAGAGAGAGAGGTGGGAGGAGAGGGAGGAGAGAAGAGAAGAGGAGGGGGAGAAGGGGAGAAGAGAGGTAGGAGAATGAGGAGAAGAGGAGGGGAGAAGGGAGAGAGAGAGGTGGGAGGAGAGGGTAGGAGAGGAGAAGAGAGGGGGAGGAGAAGAGAGGGGAGAAGAGAGAGGTGGGAGGAGGGAGAAGAGAGGGGGAGGAGGAGAAGAGAGGGGTGAAGAGGAGAGGGAGGGGGAGAAGAGGGGGAGAGAGGGGTTGAAGAGGAGGAGAGAGAAGAGGATGGGAGGAGAAGAGGAGGAGAGAGGGGGAGAAGAGTAGAGGTGGGAGAGAGGAGAAGAGAGGGGGAGAAGAGTAGAGGTGGGAGGAGAGGGGAGAAGAGGGTAGGAGAGGGGCGAGGAGTGGAGAGGGGGGAGGAGAGGAGAAGAAGAAAAAAAAAAAAAAGAATCAAATCAAATCAAATCAAATTTATTTATATAGCCCTGTCTCTCTCTTCAGAGCTGATATCTCAAAGTGGTACAGAAACCCAGCCTAAAACCCCAAACAGCAAACAATGCAGGTGTAAAAGTCCACGGAGGGGTAAAACTCCCTGATTATAGAAAGGCCAAAACCTAGGAAGAAACCTAGTCAAGGGAGAGGAAGATGTGGGGTGGCCAGTCCTCTTCTGGCTAACCGGGTAGAGATTATAACAGAACATGACCAAGATGTTCAAATGTTCATAAATGACCAGCATGGTCTGTTAGAAGGGGCAGAACAGTTGAAAGAGCAGCAGCACAGTCAGGTGGACTGGGGAGCAAGGAGTCAGAGATGGGAGTCCTGGGGCACGGTCCTAGGGCTCAGGTCCTGAGAGGAGAGAAAGAAAGAGAGAGAGAGAGATGTGGGGTGGCCAGTCCTCTTCTGGCTGGTGGGGGAGATTATAAGAGAAGAGATGTTCAAATGTTCATAAATGACCAGCATGGTTGAATAATAGTAAGGCAGAACAGGAAACTGGAGCAGCAGATGGAGGTGGACTGGGGACAGCAAGGAGTCATCATGTCAGGTAGTCCTGGGACATGGTCCTAGGGCCCAGGCCAGTTGAAACTGGAGCAGAGCATGGCCAGGTGGACTGGGACAGCAAGGAGTCATCATGTCAGGAGTCCTGGGGCATGGTCCTAGGGAGGTCCTCCGAGAGAGAGAAAGAAAGAGAGAAGGAGAGAATTAGAGAAGAGATTAGGACATTTAAAGACAGGAGAAGAGAGATATAACATTAAACTGGAGAGGGGACACATAAACTAATGCAGCATAAATACTGGAGGCTGAGACAGGAGGGGGGGACTGTGGCCCCAAGAGGAGCCTGCAGGGCCAAACAGGGGATATAAGAACAGAAAGGGGGAGAAGAGGAGTATCAGAAGGGGAGAAAGGGGGAGAAGGGGGAAGAAGAGGGGGTGGGTGAAGAGGAGAGGGGTTGAAGAGGAGAGGAGGGGGAGAAGAGGAGAAGAGGAGGGGGAGAAGGGGGAGAAGAGGAGAAAAGAGGGGTTGAAGAGGAGAGAGAGGGGGTGAAGAGGAGAGGAGAGGGGAGAAGAGTAGAGGTGGGAGGAGAGGAGAGGAGAAGAGAGGGGGAGTTCATTAACTCAATTCTATTGACAATGTTTGTCTATGGAGATTGCATGGCTGAGCGCTTGATTTTATACATCTGTCAGGAAGGGGTGTAGCTGAAATAGAGTCCACTAATTTGAAGGGGTGTCCACATACTTTTGTATATATAGTGTATGTACACATGGGTGTTGTTGCACCATACCAACGATAATCCTGTCTTCCCCATCACATCATGAAAGGTCATGTTGATGTTCATTTAACCTCTGTCTCTCTCTTCCTCTGACTCCTCCCTTTCTCATTTGTTTCTCTCTGTCTCTCTCTTTCTCCCAGATCTCCAGGCTCAAAGTGTCAGTCCACCAGGTAGGTAGAGTATAAATCTACAGTGATTATAGCAGTTCAATATTAGTCAACTTTATTATCCCACATGGAGAAAGTCATGTGTCCATACAAACCATTCTAAACCCCAATAACAAGTAGTGTTTTATGGAACTACTAATACTTGTCAACCACAAAGCATCACTGCTGTTAGAATAACAGAATCACTGTCATCATCTGTCCTCACCACTGTGTTTTCCTCTCTGCTGTTTACAGCTGAACTCTCAGTCAGACTGGTGAATGGGACCACTTCCTGTTCTGGGACAGTGGAAATCTTCTATGAAGGAGAGTGGTTGGGTCTATGTTTTAGGTGGTGGAGCATAATGAGAGATGTTAAGGTTGTGTGTAGAGAGCTGGACTGTGGGAATCCTGTATCTGAATCTAGAGGACCTCTGATTGAAGATGGAAGAAGAGGAGTCAGACTATATAGTATTTGTAGTGGAGATGAGTCTTCTATTGGACAGTGTGACATCATAGGAGGACCTGGTTTCTGTGATGGTGAATATTATCGTCATGTGATCTGTTCAGGTAAGAGACTGGTCATATTGAGAGATTTATTTATACATTATACAATATTACCATGTATCATGTTTTATGTGTTTTTATTTCATTTAAATAGAGGGAGAGATGTCAGATGTATTTAAACATTATATTTGTGTTTGTCATATTGGTTTATGGGAGATGTTCATGGGCAGATCATTGTAGTTCAGATGGTACTGAAGTGAAGCTGCCTGATGGATGTCCAGCTGTTTATTTTCTATAAAGTGAAGTGAACTTATTCCTGTCTCCTGCCTGCATTATTCCCAACCCGATCCTGAGTGACTAAGAACCCATTTCTACCTCTTACAGTATCAAACATAGCAAACTACAATCTTTTATCCAACATATTTGTGTTTAGTCCTTGACAGTGTCATCAACAAAACTGATTGAATGTTCAACCAACTCTTTTTCTCCAGAGTCTGTGCGGCTTGTGGATGGAGCTGGTCTCTGCTCTGGGAGAGTGGAGGTGAAGTCCAATCAGTCCTGGGCCTCAGTGTGTGAAGCTGACTTTGACCGGCAGGATGCAGAGGTAGTCTGTAGGGATGTTGGCTGTGGGGCTCCTGCAGCTCTACAGGGGGGGCTCTATGGAGGAGGTGAGGGTCAGACCTGGGATAAAGAGTTCCAGTGTAAAGGCAAAGAGTCCCTTCTCCTGGACTGTGACACCTCAGACAGAGAGAACAACACCTGCCTACCTGGTAATGCTGTTGGACTCACCTGCTCAGGTAAGAAACAGTTTGTCACTCAATCAACATTGTTTCTCACCTGGAGTGAAGAATATGAGAGACAATATAGGTGTGTTTTAGTGAGAAAATAGTAAGATTACTGTCTCTCTCTTTTCTTTTCTCAGAGCCTGATGATGTGAGGCTGGTGGGAGGAGGCAGTCGCTGTGCTGGTGGAGTGGAGCGGTACGACCAGGGAGAGTGGAGGATTGTGGGAGCTGATGACGAGGACCAGAGGGATGTAGCTGCAGTAGTGTGTAGACAGCTGGGTTGTGGCTCCACTGTTTCATCACTACCTGGAAACACCACTAGAGGGTTTGGAGTTTCCTGTTCTGGGTCTGATTCTTCACTGAGGGAATGTTTTAGAAGTTATGATCTCCGTCCTGGACTCACAGTGATCTGCTCAGGTAATAACAACATATTATAATTATATTCAACTGATTTCCTTCATTCATACAACTTCCTCTGCACCTCTCATGATGACTGTTTAACTTGTCAGTCTGCTTTACTAAATAGATCAATCAGTCAAGTAGGAATCAAATACAACTTAAATATCCCAGAATGCTTTTGTATGTGAGTGTTACCTCAGTGAACGTCTCTACTCTCTACCACTGTCACATGTCATGTTATTGTCACATCTAAATGAGGAAAGTAGTTGAGGAGCTACGTTTTCTTTTTCTCTCCTCTTGTTCCAGATGTCCTGCTTCAGCCTGATATCAACATATGTTGTCTCAGTGACTGTAGGCCCACTACTCATGTTGCCCTGTGAGGGAGGGTGGCTGGCACTGTTACATGCTGATGTTATTGTCATATCTATAGGAAACTAGTTGAAGAGGTTTTTCTTGTTCTCTTTTATTGTTACAGATCTCCTGGTCCAGCCTGATATCTTCCTGACTGACCCAATGGGAGGGGTCTTCAGGGGCCACCAGGGGCCCGAGATGTTCAGGGGCTACAACTTCACCATCACCTGCTCCACTCAGCCACAGTACCCAGGAGGCTCCTTCCTCCTCACGTTCACCGGCTCCAACAGAACCCAGACCCAGCCAGCTGTCAATCACTCTGCTGCCTTCCTCTTCCCTGCTGCAGATGACTCCCACCAAGGGAACTACAGCTGTGTTTATGACAATTATGTTTTCTCTCATAACTTCTCCTCTGAGAGTGAGCTCCTCCCCCTCACCATCACAGGTAACTGAACATGAACCAGACTTATAACTTTGTCATTGACAGATTTCCCACAGATCTATGTGATGATGATCAGTCCCCTCATCAAAGGTGTTTCTGTTTGCAGCCTCTCCTCTGCCAGCCTTCATCATCAGACACGTTGTAGTGCTGCTGATCCTACTGACATCCATCACCACCTCCTACCTGTACTACAAGGTAAAGACATTTACTCAGACGTTACAAGTCATTTAAACTAGAGGGGGAGGGTGAGAGGGAGAGGGAGGGAGAGAGAATGGAGATACCAGAGAGTAAATGTCTGACTGTTGGTGCTGTGTCTCTCTAGCCCACCAGGAGGCAGAAGAGAGTGAACAGGGTGAGCAGCATGGATCTTTATGTCAATGCCATGGAGATGGTCTCTCTGAGCTCCAGAGCTGAAGCTGGACCGGGAGAGGAGAGAGCAGCCCAGGGGACGGAGTAGGAGTAGAATGAATCTGACCCTACATGCTGATCTTAGGTCAGTTTTGTGTTTTAAATCGATGGTCAGCAGTGGACTGGTGTTTAAAATGTGGTGACAAACCTGAAGTGATTTTAATTTTAATAACAAGTTCAGAATTAGTTTATCTTTCTAGAACCTTGGAAGAAATCTAAAAGTAGTGACTGCAACCACCATTATTCATTTAGTTTGGTTTTTACCACCAGAGAAACATGGGGTTTGGGGTAACATGGGGTTTGGGGTAACATGGGGTTCTGGGTAACATGGGGTTCTGGGTAACATGGGGTTTGGGGTAACATGGTGTTTGGGGTAACATGGGGTTTTGGTAACATGGGGTTTTGGTAATATGGGGTTTTTGGGGTTACATGGGGTTTTGGGTAACATGGGATTTTGGATAACATGAGGTTTGGGTAACATGGGGTTTTAGGTAACATGGGATTTGGGGTAACATGAGGTTTGGGTAACATGGGGTTTTGGGTAACATGAGGTTTGAGTAAAATGAGGTTTTGGTAACATGGGGTTTTGGTAACATGGGGTTTTTAACATGGGGTTTTAGTATCTTATGGGGTTTTGGGGTTACATGGGGTTTTGGGTAACATGGGATTTTGATTCTTTATCTTATTTAGGTTTAGGGTAACATGAGGTTTTAGGTTTAGTGTTTTTATCATGGGATTTTTAACATGAGGTTTGGGTAACATGAGGTTTTTATGGGGTTTTTTATGGGTTTTCTTAACATGAGGTTTTTAACATGGGGTTTTGGTAATATGGGGTTTTTGGGGTTACATTTATTTTGGGTAATTTATGTTTTGGATTAACATGAGGTTTGGGTAACATGGGGTTTTATTAAAATGGGATTTGTAACATGAGGTTTGGGTAACATGGGGTTTTGGGTAACATGGGGTTTTGGGTAACATGGGGTTTTGCTAACATGGGGTTTTGGGTAACATGGTATTTTGGGTAACATGGGGTTTTGGTAACATGGGGTTTTGGGTAACATGGTATTTTGGGTAACATGGGGTTTGGGGTAACATGGGGTTCTGTTAATATGGAGTTTGGGGTAACATGGGGTTTTGGTAACATGGGGTTTTGGGTAACATGGAGTTTGGGGTAACATGGGGTATTGGGTAACATGGGGTTTTGTTAACATGGGAATTCGGTAACAATCGTTTTTTAAATTATTTTAAGAGAGTTGCTCAATTACGTCTGTTTCATGTTCCAGTATTGCTTCTTATCTTTATTTTTTTGTCTTATTTAGTGTCTTAGATTCTTTATCTTATTTAGTGTCTCTTAGATTCTTTATCTTATTTAGTGTATCTTAGATTCTTTATCTTATTTAGTGTCTCTTAGATTCTTTATCTTATTTAGTGTCTCTTAGATTCTTTATCTTATTTAGTGTCTTTTAGATTCTTTATCTTGAAGTGTTTCCATTATTAGTCCAGGTATTATTATAGTCATCTGTTCATTCTTTGTATTTTGAAACATTTTTTAATAAAGGGGTTTGTTGTTGTTTACCTCTCATGATGTTATTGATTATAAACGTTATGATATTGATTATGATGCAGATTAGTGTTATGTTGTTAGTAGTATAGAGATAATGATGTTATTGATTATGATGTAGATTAGTGTGATGTTGTTAGTAGTATAGAGATAATGA